>NW_024353790.1:1467483-1534147 GCF_902729225.1 Pteropus medius | reverse complement strand
TAAAGAATGAGAAAGAACTATACTTACATATAGGAATTACGTGTATTTACATACACTGAGTGGAAAAAGCGAAGTTGTGAATCAAGCATGGAATCTCATTCGACAGATGTAATTATGCCCCAGAAGCATGCAAACTGCAAGAACAAGATGAGGGAGCCCAAGCCATCTGCTGTCTAGGCAAGGTAGGCCCAAAGATAGGCCTTGTTTTCATTTCACCACAAATCCCCAGAGGTTCTTTGAGTATTTTATCTGGGTGTGAAGAACTGCAGCACAGAGGGTACCAGCCAGCCAGAAAGGCCTGGAACCACCCCGCCCAGGCCTCTGGGGGCTCAGCCAGCAGCAGCAGCAGTATGTTAGTTTTGCCTCAACGTCCACCTGGGGAAAAAAAAACCAGAAGGAAGAATGAAAGCTGATCGGTCCTTCTCCCCAGAGGGAGCAGCCCACCTCTCTCCATGCCGCAGCCACATGGAAGAGGAGATGGAGGGTTGGTTTCGTCACTGCCTTTTAATCCACTCACTGCCAGGTGAATGAGAAAATGTCCTGCTGGGAGCTAGGAGACAGCACTCCTCATCCTTGGAGTGGAAGGTGAGAGAGGATAGAGGAGTCCAGACTCCCTTCTCCTGAAAGCCAGCTGCGTCCCTCAGGCACTTACACCGTGACTCTCGCCTTGGCTGGCCTCTTTCTCTCATTCTCTACTTCCAGTTCCTTACCACCCCCCTCCACGGAGGTTATCGAGGACTCGGGCAGGGCTCACCTGTGTGGCTCCCTGGCAGTTTTATGGCTTCTGTTCTACTTTCTTTACTGATGCTGGAATGGTCTTTGGTCTCCTTACATGCATCAGTGGCTGCACCACCTCCAGGGCATGGAAGCTTCTCCACGATCGGTCCTGTCCTCACTGCAGCCTCGACCCCCACGGCAGCCCACCTCCAGGGTCCGCGTGTACGTGCACGCGCCCTGCTCTCCCCAGCCCATCTCAGCTCCTTTGAGTGTCATGGCTGCACCCCGCATTTTGTGACCCCATGCCTCTGTTCACTCTTTTCTGTCTTCCTGGACATTGTCATCTCCTTCCTACTTCTTTCTCTCTATTCAGACTCCTGGTCATCCTTAAAGACTCAGCTCCCCCATCCCCATCACCATCTCTGTAAAGCCTCTCCCTGCTCCAGAATCGACCACTTCCCCCTCTGCCTCCTCTCCCCTGCGTATTGAATATTTTTCAGTCGTGTGGCCTAAACACTGTATTGTACTTATTTGTTTACACTTGTCTTTCAACGATACAGGGAGTTCCTTGGGGGAAGGGATCATGTTTTATTCATTTTTTAAATTCCTAGCTTGTAAAACAAAACTTGGCATGCATCCTCATGTCCTAAAAAATGGAAAGAGGGAGAAGGAGGATTTGTATGAATGAATGTGAATGTGCTTTTAAAGAGTAAGTTGATATACAAGTGTACGTTATTGTAGTTTCCATAGCAACTCAATGCAACACAAGGCATGTGAAGGACAGCTTTTCGGATAAGTAGATGACTATATTCGAGCAAAAGCAGAGGGATTGGAGAAACAGAAAAAGGTGCTTCATCAAAGATAAAGACAAAAAAAATCTTAACTAGAAGTAATATCAAAAGGTTTAGGATTTAGAAGTCTAACAACAGAAATTAGACAAAAAAGAGTAAACCGTAAAATCACTAGATAGAATTTTGAGACGTGTGCACGGTCTAGGAACCGAGCTTTCTTGAATTTGAATTCTATCCCAGTTTCGGATGGTTATCTAGACCAGGTCTTCTCAAACGAGCAATCATGACGGACGTGTGTGTTGGCTTTCCAATCGGTCACACGATGACACTTTTGTAAAATACAATAAAAAAAAAAAAAGAATTACTTGAAAAATAAGACAGAAACAGACACGCAAAATACAGGTACAGATTTGTCATTAGAGTCAACAGATGTCCTTCTGTCAAAATGCTGTAAGAGTTTCCACACGCTCACTCCTAATTCATGTATTTGTTGCAGATCAGTGACCAACGTTTTGCAAACTACCTCCTGTCCATTTACCACATTTCTAATAGCACCAAATCAGACCCTAGTTGGATATTTTCAATAACAGACGTTAAAGGAATGGAAAAAGTTAATGAGGACACTTATGTATAATTCTTACAATGGCGGAAACCTTTTTTTAAATTTATTTTTCGATTACAGTTGACATGCAATGTTATATTAGTTTCATGTATAGCATGGTGATTAGACATTTATATACCTTATGAAGTGCCCACTGCAGTGAGTCTGGTACCCATCTGACATGGTGGAGCTCTTAAGGGCATAAATTGATAAGAAAATAAATACTTTAGGGAAAGTTTTAAGTTGTATAAAAATACTCGGCGGGTGAACAGTTCTTTTTTATGTGTATCCCCACCCCCTCCCCAAAGTAGAGTAAATTCTTGATCCTCTTGGAGAATAATTGTTTTCAATGCAAAGGTTTTAAATTGATCCTTCATTGTTAACTGTAGGGTAGCCATAGGCGCTGACATCAAGCCAATAAAATTAATAAGCAGCGTGACAGGCTCTAATAAATTTCACTGGTGTCTTTACTCTGTCATTTGAGCACAGAATGAGCTGTTATTATCACTGAGCTTCAAACCTCTCATTTTGGCTTCAGAAGATTACAGCTGCTAATGCAGTGCACGCTACAGTAGTTTTCAGTAACTGGTTTAGGGTTAAAGTATCATATTTAAAAGACTTAATTATGATCAGCAGGGGAAACAAGTTGTGGCCATACAACTTTGATCTGTTGTTTAGAGGGGCCTACAAAATTTGGACTCCTAACGATGTATTTTCTCAACAATTTCAGAAAACAAGCATCTTTTAAAATCTAGTTTCTCTACTGCAGACGCTGGGGTTTTGAAACGCTTTCGGTTGGCGATGGGCCATCATTTGCTGGCAATGGGCCACGGTTCTTTGTCTCTTCACCCGACTGAAATTCTTCAATCCCTTTAACTCGGTCTTTTCCTCACATGAAGAATTTAGTTTCAGGTTTCTATAAATGGGCAAGCTTTGCCCTCAGAGTGAGAAAAAGGATTGTTAGTTTTCTCATTAAACCCCACGGCAGTCAACTAGGTGGACTTGGCATTCGAACATTATCTCTGTCCCCTTTTTACATCCTGCTTATTTGGTGCAGATCATACCATCCATCGCCTTCTGGTGTACTTTTTTAATTTCACACTCACCCATACCCTTCTCTTCTACCTTCTTAATTTTGCATATAATGTGTCCTTTTCGAGTGTTGATCAAAGTATTAAGCGACTATCGAATATAAGTGTTCAGTGCAAGTTAAATATTAGCCCATCCTTTTGTACCATGTGTAATTTTATGAAAATAGAAATGACTACGTGTATCTTTTTGAGGAAGTGTAGGTTAGGTTTTACATGTTCAAAATGCTGTTACATCAGTTCTAGCCTTCTTCAGCATTTCTTATTTGGGCATTAACTCTGTAGCCGATGCAGATATGTAAGCTCCTTATAATCGTTCTATGTATAAAAGCAAGGAGGCTAGATCTTGTTCTTACGGGCTTTTAATGTCAACTACACTTAAACCTTGTGAATCTAATTTCTTATTGAGATGACCACTTTCTTAAGAAGAAAAGATGTTACCCCAAAGCTTGTTTCAAAAAAGTTTGCGAACATGGGTTCATGTATGACAATGATTTTAATATTAAAAAACTAGAATGGGAAGTTATTGGATGTCATCTGTGAAATGTGCTACCAAGAAAGCTGATGATGAACCCCTGCCTGTTTTTCATCTACGGAACATAAGCACATGAGGGAGTGAATGTAGGTTTTTAAAAGAGAAGAAACGATTATCTGATGGTTCTTAAGTTTCGGGCTTGCCTTTTGCTAGTGGCATGTAAATCCTATTGTGTTTGTGACTGGACTTTGGAATGAGGTTAGACTGCTGGGATTTTCATGGTCTGGCTGGCTTTTCGCAAGGTTACTTCCTCTAACTGCTGCAGAACTGCCCTGTGACGTTTGGTAGAGGGTCATAGTACATTGTTCAGCCTAGGGCGGGGGATTGTATTTATTTTTTATTTTACGTAGAGTTCTTTTTTTCAAGCATTGCCGAGAGAAGGGGGAACGCTCAGTTATGAACATGAACCTTTCAGCACACGGGGGCAGAAAGCAGTTTCCCTTCTCTCAGCAGTTCGAATAGCTTCTGAAGCAAGTACAGTTAACCCGCTGTGGTCTGAGCCCCAGTTAACTCTGTTTGGGAGCTGTTTCTATGTTAAAACACATACAATTATTTCAGAGTTTTTCATGGCTCATTCACATAGCCTATTAGACAGCATATGTGAGTTAGGTACTTTTTTTTTAAATAAATTGGTATTGAAGGAAGAATTCAGTTCTATAACAACTGATAGCTTTCTGACTTAAAGGTTATGTTTGTAAACAACTCTGTCAAAAAACAAAGAGCAAAAAAAAACTGTCAATTTTTTTCGTTTTATTGAGATATAATTGACATATAACATTGTATTCGTTTAAGGTGTACGACATAATGATTTTATATATATATAACATATAGTAAAATGATTGCCACAATAAGTATAATTAACATCCATCATTTCAGATAGTTAGAGAATTTTTTCCTTGTGATGAAAAACTTTAAGATCAATATTTCTGGTTTTCTCACTCAACGAATTTTAGAGTATTTTTGTTATATAAATCAGTCAAAGAAACAGCAGACAATGTTGTTATGTCAACTCTGATATGGGTAACTGGTCATTAGATTATCCATCTAAGGAAGCTCTGATACATTTGGGGAGGGGAGTAGATAATTAATGTATACTGCACTTTCTCTTTGCTCGAAAACCCCATTCTATACATATTATCATCATTAACAAAAGAGAGACACTGTTTTATCATCGTAGAGTTAATGAGCCCGTTCGTATAATAATTACTTGAAACTGGTATGAAAGATGCATCTTGCATAACTAAAGATGACTTGGAGGAGGACCGCGGTGTTTAAGACATCCTTCTTATTGACTTCATAGGATTACCTTGACTGTATCAGGGACCACACGAAACTCCCTCTGGGGACGGAAGACCGGTTAGCCCTCTTTGGAAATATACGGGATATCTACTGCTTCAACAGGTAAGCGAACGCTCGAAGACTGTCCTCTCGTGGGAACGGTATGAATTTCTCGCAAATGAATGCAGCCTGAGAAAACTTTACCTGTAATCCTCGATTCGATTTCACAGATTTTTGTGGGCTCTCCTGCCATGAAGTCTTCCACCCGGAAGCATTCTTGTTTGTATGTGAGTCTCACATTTATTGGCTATGTCCCGTCTCACTTCGTCCTCCTGGCTCAGAGGACACAGCTGTTTGCCCTGACAGAGAAGCGACACCTTTCTTCCACCACACAATATGAACAGGGCATCCACAAATACATGCTGGCTTAGTCTGCAGCATCCCTACCTCCACTGGATTTTCTGAAATTTTTCTTCTGCCTAGGGACTGGGCAGGACGTAGTAAACACACAATAAATACTTTAAGTCCTAGATATATTAGTTCGGCTTAGTGAATATTTAAATTTTTAATGATTAGTTTAATTCAAACATGTATTAAGTGCCTATCATATAGCAGGCACTGGGCTTAGAAAATTACCATAGTAAACAAGACAGATGGGAAGCTGAAGTGGATGGGGCAGACAAATCAGTTATTATAACACAGCGTGATGCTTTTTGGAAGACCAAGTGGTAGGCAGCTTAAGAGGACAGACTCTGTTTTCCAGCATGTCTGGGTTCACCTCCCAGCCGAGCCATGCATATATCCTTCGGTAAGTCTTTAGAGTAGAATAAGTAACTTCCTCAGTTCAAGTCTTTGCTCACACCTTCCTTTCTCAATGACACTTACGTGGCACCTGCACATATGCTTTACCTGCTCTACTCTATTTCTCCTGGCATTTAGCAATTACTAGCATACTCTATGGTTGACTTTTGGGTTATGTCTGTTGTTTCTTTCCTCCCCACCTCCACTCACAGAACACTGTCCAAGTGCCTAAATTACTGCCCAAGTGCCTAAAATAGTGCCTGGCCTCTAGGAGGCATCAGAACTTCTGTGGAATGAATGAATGAATGAATGAATGAATGAATAGAAAAAATAAGAATATCTACCTTATATAGTTATTGTGAAGCTTCAGTAAACTGAGCCACCTGAAGCGCCTAGCTCAATACCAGCACAGAGGAAGTACCAAAATACTAACCAGTGATGACACTGATCTTGTTTTAGTAAAATCCCATTATAAGGTCCTACAGTGTCCTGCCAGTTGTGTGACTCAACGCAATGCAAATTGAGTCCTCCCTCCCACTCTTGGAGTACAGAAATCTGTATAGGTGAGCTCCTTGAGAGCGGCACCCACATCTCCTCTGCCACCTTTGAGTCCCAAACCCTAGCGCAAGCCCGGCCTCTGGGAGCCATGTTTGTTGTATTATATCAGCTCATCCTTCAATTTTGAAAGCCAAGGCTGTCAAAAATGCCAGCATTTGGCATTTCTCTTGAGAAGCTTTTAAAATCTCTTGGGAAGCTTTTAAAAATATATACGCTCGATCCTACCCCCAGAAATTCTGATTAATTGCTCTGCGGTGGGACCAGGGCATCAGGATATTTAACAAGTCCTCAGATGTTTGTAATGTGCAGCCAGGATTGAGAAACACTGTTTAGATCAAACAAACATAAGAAGAAGAAAATATGAAAGGACATAAAAGAGTCGAATGAGGGGATTTAGAGTCCACGTGTTAGTAATGTGTTGGTGTTAGAGCAGGCCCCATTTAGCGGTTGCTGATGGTAAAGTCCCTCAAGGCCTTGAGTGGCTTCTCCCTCCAGAGCCCATAGTGGCACTGTAACCCTGGAAGAGAGTGGAAGCCTAGATGCTGGGAGGTCCCTGGCATACGCCTCCTGGGGGTTTGGCTGCAAGCTGATAGTAATGACTGTTTATCTAGTGCTTACTTCATGTCAAAACGCAGAGTTTCATGTGTATTATCACCTGATGTGCCTCACTTGGGCTTCTTCGCCTCCAAACCTCCGGCATTTTGCCACATTCCCTACTCCCTGGAGTTCAAATCTTCATGTGTCTCCTAATTTAAAGAAAGATAAGAATGAAGCAGCCACCTGCGTCAACAAGATGGAGCCCAGTCTACAGTAGTTGGAAGACTGAGAAGAACTTTATATTTCTGAGTCTGTTCTCTATTCTTTTCTCTTTGATGTTCTCTGAACGAGGAAGTCACCAGACATGTCTAAAATAACCCGAGTCAGAGAGACCGAGTCCCTGACGATGATGCGTGAGGCATCACTGTAGTGACACAATTATATGTGAACATGTTCATGCCTATCTGTTTTTGTTGATCACATTTACATATCCCTGTACATGCATCATCTCATTTAATCCTCTTAACAGCTCTCTGGGGCAGATAGGATGCTCATCTTCTAGGTGTGTACACATCTGACAGGCGAGGAATCAGTCACACAGCCCTTTGCTCAAGGACATAGAGGTAGACATCTAACCTAGCCTATTCTGACTCCCTGCTTTTGTCAAATCTCTATTGATATCATTATTATTATTTTATTATTTTTATTCCATTATTATTTTCAAGAATATTTTCTTATTAAACTTCTATAGTTGAATCGTCTGTACTATTTTGTCCCTATTCGTTTTTTATTTCTCTTAAATCTGGAGCCTAAATTCGGAGCTCAGACTTCTTTTCTATTAAATTGGATTAAGTAAGAGTATTGATATGACTTTTTATTTTAATGTCTCTTTTGAATCCTTTTGATTTCAAAGATACAACTATTTGGCGAATCTGTGGTTGCGGCTTGAAATAATTTAAAAGTTTCTATTATTAGTTCAGGTCCAGATTTTTCAACATAATATAGTATTATTGTGACCAACTAAGCAAGATTTAAATCTCTAAAATTAGAGAGGGCAAAAAGAAAATGGTTTTATGCTGGCCTGAAAAATTCAGATGACTAGATTTGTTTTTCAGGAAATATTTCCAAAATACAGAAAAGCATAGAGTATTACGATAAATAGCCATGAAGCACCTCCATGGGTATTTATCGTAATACTCTATGCTCAGAGCTTTTTCTTATGCCATATTTGCTTTAGAAATTCTTTAAAGCAGTGGTCCCCAACCTTTTTGGCACCAGGGACCGGTGCTCCACTGAGAATCTAATGCCTGATGATCTGAGGTGGAGCTGAGGCGGTGATGCTAACACTGGGGAGTGGCCGCAAATACGGATGAAGCTTTGCTCTCTCACCTGCCACTCACCTCCTGCTGTGCAGCCTGGTTCCTAACAGGCCACAGACCAATACTGGTCCATGGCCCAGGGTTTGGGGACTCCTGCTTTAAAGCATAAAATCATTACAAATAATGTTGAGGTCCCATGCCCATGTGTGCTCCTCCCAACTGCATTCCACCCTGCGGAGAATGGCCCAGTAACGTGCTGGCAAACTAGTTCTCCAGAGTGAGGACAAGGAGGGGAAACCTGAGTTTTATAGTGTTTGCCAATTTCTATGGTGCAAACACTCCAATCAAGCTAATAACAAGATACTACTGAACATGGAATTAGGAAGAGATAAGAGATAGTAGAACTGGCTCAAGCAAGCCAATATAATCTGGATCAATTTACCACTATAACTATATGTAACTATTATCCAAGACTTGATATTTTATTCCCAAGGATAATTTTGTTGCCCTGACTATATATGTATTTATCTATTTAAAATATATAACATGCTTCACTTATTTCAAACATGGCATAAATTGTGTCAGTTTTACAAATTTTTTTTCACTCAACATCGTTTTTGAGATTTATGGTTCTATTTATTTTAACTACTATGTAATATTCCATTGGGGGACATATTACTTTGCATTTTGCCGATTGCAGTAAGACTAAGTATCCTTTTTTGCTGGCCACTTAGATTTGTTCTGTGAATTTCTGGCTCTTATCTATTGCCATTTGTCTGTTGGTATGCTTCTTTTTCACATCATTTTATGGGAGTTCTTGACAAATTCTGGCTAGCGATTTTTGTGGATTACGTGAGTTGAAAATCATTTCCTACTACGAAGCTTGTATTTTAATTTAATTATGATTTCTTTAAAAGGAAGTTGTGTAATTCATAAGTTTGACTACGCTAAATAAATATACTTTTATAGTATATGGATTTTGTATATGTTTAAAAAATTATCTCCTATGTTCAGTTCATACTTTGACTCTATTGTTTCCCTAAAAATCTTAAAATTTTGCTTTTCACGTATGCCCTTAATCTAACTCAAATCGATGGAAGTATGGTATATGTTAGGAAATCAGATCTTATTTTCATATGACTAGCTGATGGTCCCATCACCACTGGTTGAAAACACATCCTTTCTTTACTGATTTGTAGCTTCACATTCCTCCCATGTCCAGTTTATGTACGTATGGATCCGTTTCGGGGCTCCACATTCTGTTGTGTTGATGTATTTTTCATCTCTACCCTATACCATGTTGTCTTAATTATTATTATTTTATTTTTTATGTTTTTGTTTTTTTAGGTGAGGCAACCCTTGGTTGACCTCACAGATTGCAAGGACCTTATCAGCTTACAATTCCTTATTTTTTTATTTTTATTTATTTTTTCCACCTACAGCACCTGGTTTTCCTAGGCGAACATTGTCTTAATTATTAAGCCCACATTGCTCTTCTACGGCACTGTCTTAGCTTTTCTTGACGCTTTGTACTGTCAGGTGATTTTTTTTTATTAGTATGTCAACTTCTATAAAGAACTCTCTTGAAATTTTTATTGAAATTACATTTAATTTAATGAGTAATTTTGGCAGAATTGACATCTTTGCAATATTGCGCCACCCCATCCATAATCATATCTCTTTAATCAAGCCTTTTTAAAATGTCCTATAATAATGCTTTATATTTTCTCCATCACATTCATACATGTAACTTTTAAAAATTGAATTTTTTGTTATTTTAACTAGAATATATTTTTAATTGGCTATTACTGTCATCTAGAAATGCTTTTGATTTTTGTATGTTCATTCTGTATCCAACTAACTTTCTAATCTTTCACATTCATTCTAATAGTGGATTATAATGTTTTTTTCTTATTATTATCTATGTAGATAATGGTATCTGAAAATGAGGAGAATTTTTTTTTTTTTGTCTTCCTTTACAGTTTTATCCCTTGCGTTTTTTTTCTTTTCTTATTGCTTTGGGTAAGTCCAATCATACAATGTGGATTAGATGTTGGCATCCTTATCTTCATTCTGACATTAGCAGGAATGTTTTAACTGTTTTACCATTAAGTATGATGTTTGCTCTGAGATTTAGATAAACACTTTCTCCTATTTTGCTAAAATATTATTGTCAATAAATATCGAATTTTACTTAATGTTTTAATATGCCCTTAAAAATTAGCATATGATTCATATTCTATTCATAACATGGTAAATTATATTAATAGGCATTTTGGTTTGAATACACATACATTATAGGAATCAATTCTACTTGGTCATGATGTTTTATTTATTTATGTATTGATAAGTTTGATTTGTTTGTATTTTTTAAGAATTTTTTTCACGCGTGTTCATAAGTGACAGTAGTATGTAATTTCTTTCCTTATACTGTCTTTGTTCAATTTTATTATGTAAACTAGATTTACATTGTTATTTCACAAAATCTTCCAACATGAAATGTTTTGGAATACAACCGAGATTTCATTTTTGTTTTCCTTTTTGTAGACAAATCTCTCTTTCTCTCATAATCCCTATGATAGCCTAGATATTTAAGTCTCTGGTTTGGTGTCTGGAAGAAATTCCCCAGTGGTCAGGAAACTAGGTCAGTCAAAAGAAACCACTTTCCCCATTTTAACTTGCCCCTAAAAATTCCAAAACTTTTTTTTTTTTTTTTTACTGCCAACTAAGGAAGAAATGCCAACTGTTTTATACAGCATTGCTCTCTTGGAAGAGAAGAGTTCTCTAAACTGCAATTTGAATCTTTCTTCAAAAGTGAAGAGGGAGGAAATAGAGACTATTCCTCCATACTGAATTTCTATTTTAAAAATATTTTTTAGCAAATTAAAATTATCTAAGTTCTCTTTCTTCTTCAAAGATGGAGTAAAATTTTCATTTTTCCTTCAACTTGTCTTTTTTATTCAGTATACCTATGCAGAGTCACTACTGTGTGTAAAACACTGGGCTAAGTCTAGTAGTAGGATAAAAGTGAATGATTCCATTGTGTAGCAGAGGCAGTAAGTCATATAATCAAGGAATGAACAAAATGCTTTGAGAACTCTGAGGAACTTGCAATTAATTTTGTCTGAGGAGGCTAGTGAAAGCTTCACAGAGCAAGTAACATGTATCTTAAAACATAAAAAGTCATTTGGGCCATTGCTTTTTTTCTCCCTTGAAATATAATTTAGAAATTGAATCATGGGGTACGTGTAACAGTAATGCAGTGAAAGGTGGGGGTAGGTGTATTTTCTTTTAGTGTATTTTCACAGCACCAAAATGTCTTTAACTTCTGCACAATGGTAGAAATATTTTTACCTGCAGGCTCTTTTCATGTGGCCTTTTCAAGGCCAGTGCTAATATGTCCGTGAAATTAATGGAACATTTAGTGCTGTTAACCTCACCCCGTTTTCTGTTCCCATATGCACGTGTGCCTCTGCAGATACAACAAGTTAAAATACCAGCTGACCTAGTTAAATGAGTAGGGAAAGGAAGAGGTGCTTAGAGTCTTGCAGATCGGAAGGAGAGAATCCCCACTCAAGTCACTTGTCACTTGAAGTCAAACTACAGTTTCTGACTTCAAGTCCACATGAGTGGCCAGAGAAAATTTGTGTGTAGTACATTCTGTGAAAGAGAATAGTGTTTTCTCTAATTTCCTGTCCAAACAAGTGACTTGAGCTCAAGTAAAACAAATATATATAAATATATATATATATATTTTTTCTTTCTCATAGTCCTACTCAAAAAGGAGGAAATATTTGGAACAGTTACTCAGGGAAAAGGGAAAATAATCAAAACCTGAAGGTGGGATGACTCTAATTTTAGTTTTGAGTGCAAAACAATCTATATGAGTCATGCCTTCCTGCTAATGTACACATGGAGTTGTTCATGAGTTACGTGATGCAATGAGAAACCCAGTCCCACCCCATTAGGCTGTAACTCTAGAAAGACAGTCCTGTTTGCAATCTTTATGGAGTATCTTCAGTGGCTGATCCACCACATTCCACGGCCCCATTTGTGTGCCCATAGTACATGGCATCTTATTTAATATTTAGTCTTCTTCCTGTTATCTCCCACAATTGTTCATCGAACTCCAGCCATAGTGGCTTCCTTTCTGTTCCTCGCACAGGAACACATGAGGCTAATTCTGCCCTAGACTCACAACCGATTTCTTAAATGACTTTCTCTTCCAACCCTCCCCACTCTCAAACATCACCTTCAGCGAGAGCCTTCCACCACGGCTCCAGTGCCTTTCCATCCACACCCAGCCTCAGTTGCTCCCATCACACTGCCCTCTTTATCTGCTTCATGTTACATAGTACAATGTCCTATTACGTTGGGTTTTCCCCCAGTAAAACCAACACGTTATTATTTTTCACATAAACATTTCTTATTAAGTGATAATGTACTACGGTGTATGATTTTCTATTGTAATTTCATGTAGGGTGTTTTTTGTTTTTTGTTTTTTTAGTGAAATGGGTTTTTACTAGTTGATTTTATTGTGTAAGAATAAGATGAAATCTTCTCTCTTAATGAATTTTTAAGTGTAAAATACATTATTGTTATCTTAGGTACGATGTCGTATAGCAGATCTCTAGAATTTAACTTGTTTAACTGAAGCTTTATGCCCACTGTATAGCAACTCTTGCATTTCCCACACCTTCCAGCCCCTGGTACTCACCATTCTACTCTCTGAGTCTATGAGTTTGACTACTTTAGATTCTTCATATAACTGGAATCATACAGTGTTTGTCCTTCTGTGACTGGCTTATTTCACTTAGCATAATGTCCTCAATTTTCATCTGTGTTATTACATATTGCAGAATGTCTTTCTTTTTTTAAGGGTAAATAATATTTCATTGTATGTATATACTACATTTTCTTTACCCACTCATAGACGTTTAGGCTATTTCCACCTCTTAGCTATTGTGAATACTATTGCAGTGGACATGGGAATGTTCATATCTCTTTAGGATGCGGATTTGATTCTTTTGAATAAATAACCAAAAGTGGATTGCTGGATCATATGGTAGTTCCATTTTTACTTTTTTGAAGGATTTCCATACTGCTTTCCATAGCAGCTGCACCATTTTGCATTCCTACCAACAGTGTACAAAAATCCATTTCCTTGCATCCTTGCCAACATTTGTTGTCCTTTGTTTGATATTGTGCTGTTCATTTACTTAATTATTAACACTTATCACCCCTGATCAGAACATAAGCGCCATCACACAGGGCCTTTGTCCATGTTCTTTGCCTATAAGCTCAGGGTCTGTAACAGTGCCTGACACAGGAAGATTTCAATAGCCACTGTGTTGAATGAAGAACAAACCAGGCGTTGGGCCAACTCTATCAGGATGACAGCCCTGATGGCAAGAAAAGGGAAATCCCATTTCTTCCTCCTCACTCTTCCCATTTTTAGTATGTTTTATCCTATTTTAGAAAAGAGTTATAAAGGAAAACTGGCCGAGTGACTCGAACAAGGCCTCCCAGGTAAGCCATACCACATCTATGACACCATGATGCAGAGTTTAGCCCTTAGCTTTCTTGAATTGATCAGCAAACAAATCTTTCAACAGACGTGTTTATAATAGAGTACAGGACTAGAATTCAGAGCCCCGATACTAACCTCAGCTGTGGCCATTAGATATTAGCTGTGTAACCTAAGGTAAGCCTCCTCCTTTTTATGAGCCATGGTTTCCCCACCTTAAAATTAGAGGTTGGGACTGGAAGGTGTCTGAGCAAACTCCCAGCTGTGCGGTTCTTATGCAATGAATGCCAATCATTTATTTACACATGAGCTTTACCTAGAGCCTGGGTGGGTCCCCTGCGACACTTCTTCCTACCAGCAAGTCCACTCTGGAGATGAAATTAAAGCTCATTGGGGAGCTTGATGAGCATAACATTTAGAACACAGGGAGTTAAGCATTGTCAGGAGTATTTCTATTAAGCTATGAGAAGTAATATGATGGATTCTGGTCAAAATTCTTCTGGGCTCAGAAAGAGGATTTATATTGAAAGACCTGGATACAAAACTTATATCCAGAGTACTTCATCCTCCAGTAACAGAAAACACTGGTCCAAAATGTTGATTCTTTGGCTATTCTTTTCTTTCAACCTTTTATCTTCATCCAATGTTTAGGTTCCAATGATTAGATTTCAACTGTGTTTAATTTAATCATACCCATCTTTCTATAAAAGGTTTTGTTTTGTTTTAATCTGTATAAGAGTTTATTTGAGCCAAACTGATGACATATACTGAGGAGCCAGATCTCAAGTTCTCCTATAAAGATATTAATATAAATGTCAGAACTACATTTTTCCAAAATAAAAATAATCTTACAAAGAGAATGTTTTTATGGGAATATTAGGAAAGAATGTTTGAAATTGGGACTATCCTGAACCATGCATTGGGTGGAAGATCCTTTCAAAGTACAAGACAGATCGATGAATTTTAAAGTAACAGAGTATAGTACATTGATATGGTTCTAGACTCCAACAAATATAGAAGAAACTACCACTTGTTGAGTTCTAGTGTGATTTCCAAGAAGGATATCCATACTTATCTGAAGAGCTATTAAAATATTCCTTCCTTTTCGAATGACATGTATATGAGGCCGGATTTCTTTGCTATATACTTCAACCAACAGATTGAAACAGACTGAATACAGAAGTAGATGTGAGAATCCATCTGTGTTAAAGTAGACATTAGAGATTTGCAAAAATGTAAAACGATACTATTACCAATATTTTTTGATTTTATAGTTATTTTTCACAAAAAGTTATTTATAGTAGCATATAATTAGATTTATTATTAAATGTACTGATTTTTAATTGTTTTAATTATCTAATATAGGAAATATCAATAGGTATCATTCACGTAAAGAACGCTTAAGAGCATAGAGGTATCATTCACATAAAGAACTCTTAAGAGCATAGACAGGTTCTAACACCTAAAGTTTGAGAACCACTGCCTTGAGTGAGGAGCACCCCAAGACAAATTCTGCTTCTGCAAAGTTTATGTTCAGCATTGTGGTGCCTCATCTGCAAATAGAAAAGGACAGACGAAGATCCCCAGATACTTGGGGAAAGCCTCTAACGTGAATGACAGAAGCCATCATGATCCAACAGAAAAGGGAGCTCAGCAAAAAGCAAGGAACAGGCAAGAGAAGTCCAAAATAATAACAACAACCCCACCTTCGGAGATGAGAGAATATTTTACATTGTAAAATAAGAACAGAAACATCCAAAGAGCTTATTTAAAAAAAAAAAAACTTTGAAATTAAAAATCAGATATTAAAAATGAGAAAATTCAATAGAAGCGATGGAAAATAAAGATGAAATTTCCCAGAAAACAGAACAATAAATAAGAAGAGGGAAAATAAGAGAAGAAGAATAAGAAAACGTAAAGTATCCGACCAGGAGATCTAAAATGGGAATAACAGCAGCTTCAAAAAGAGAGAGAGGAGAAAATGGAGAGGAAGACATACCAAGGACATGATTTAGGGACAGAGATTCCTTTCCTTTTGGTCCCAGGATCAGTACACGCTAACAAATTACCAAAAAGACGTTTTGCTTACCGTGATAGATATTAAAACTGAGAAGTTGTTAAAATATCAGTTTATTCAATAATATTAATAAACCCACAGATTTTTAGGAAAATGATTTTACTACTCTTCTCACTAACATTTTTGGTACATAGGAGTTGTTTTTATAGTTTACAAATCTCTTTACTGTCGGACTTACAAGAAGACAGCTGGATTGTCATACCTGCTTCTTCTTTCTCTCCATTAGGATATCACAGATCATGTAGCCTCTGGAAATGTCCATCATACTCTCATGAGAGAATGAGAATGTAGTGTCTAAGTATGTTTATGAAAATAGTGGCCTTCTGAACCTCCTGAAGGGGTCTCAGGAACCCAGGAGTCACTTTGAAAACTGACGTTTTAGAAAATTTCTCAAATGTTCAAACTGGCTTTGTCTGTGAAAAAAGACCCATCTCGAGGCCTCTCATCACACAGTCGCAGAATTATGTCAACAAAAAGAAAACTCTCAAAGCTTCCAGAATAAAAAATAAGTCACACGAAACCTGGATCGTGGATCAAAACGATACTATTCTCAGCAGCATTGGAATTCATGAGGCAACATAGTTTCCCAAATACTCAGAGAAAATGACTTCCAATCAAGAATTCTATATCTATTAACATTATCAGCCAAGTGTGAAGGGAGAACATTTTGAAATAAGAGTCTCAGAAAATGTACTGCTGCAATAAATCACCCCTACTCAGAAAGCTGCTGGGTGTTGTAATCTCCCTGACGAGGGAATACATCTGAAATGGTATCTGAGAAACGAGGCTTCCAACAAAGAAGCTAGAGAAAGGATGTTGTCGGGGTGCTGTTGGAGACAGTGCCCAGCAGGCCTGGAGGGAAACCTGTTCAAGTGAGAACCGAAAGATGGAAGGCTATTGGAGGGAGGTCACCAGGAGAGAATGCAACCGATAGATGATCTGATGAAAAATTTATGCAATCTGAGGAGAAACCAGAGTGTATAGATGATCTGATGATTGAAGACAGACGAACGTTATACTTCTGGCACAAAGTCTGAGGGTAAATTAGAGGTGTGTACTTTGATACAAAGCAATATATATATATATGCTTTGTTTTGTACACGCACACACACACATGCACACACACACACATATGTATCTCTGAGACAATTTTAACTCGAGGGAAAACGTGGTTATACCAGAAAGGAAATGTAATTATGGTATATACTGTAAGGCTCAGCTGAAAATAATATTTACATAGTTCTAAAAATGTAAGCTTTAATTTTAATCAAATTTCATAACAGAACTTGTTGAGAATTGGAGGAGGGCAAATTTGGGGGAAATTCGGAAGCAAATAATATCTAAAACTGAAAAATAATGAAAATGTACTATCAACGTGTTTAGAAATTTGGAAACATGTTTCTAGCAGAAACAGCTAGAACTGAAAATGCTTCTAGAGAGCGGAAGTCAAGACTAGGACGCAGAATGCAGGAAACTGCTTGTTTTTATTATTACTCCTATAGAACTACTTAACTTTTTATTGAATATTTAATACACAGCTAATTAAAATAAACACTTAACATAGTAAAATATATGTTAATACAACTTGTATGGAGTGCAATTAGGAAATGTGTTAACATTTGCACTGAGAACACCCTCTGACCCAGTAATTTCATATGTAGAATTTTATCCAACCGTGGGAAATTCGTTAAATTAATTACAGTACAGCCACATGATGAATTATAATGAAAGTTACTTCAAATTTACATCCGAGAAAAGGTATTTCCTCTCCTACATATCTTTCCTTTAGAGCACTAGCCCTTCCAATGGAGTCCAAACTCCGAGAGACCAGAGAGCCTATGTCACTTTGTTCTCTGACATATTTGCTCTTAGTGCCTTGCAAGTACTTTGTAGCTAGACAGCTGTTTGGTGAATGAATGAGTGTGTGTGAACACGCATGTGACAGTGACAAACATCTAGAAGACTTAAATGGTAGTCAGGGCTAATCTCTGGGTGAGTTATAAATCAGGCCTGTGTTTAAATTCCTGCTCCATCATGACCTTGGGCAAGTCCCTTATCTAAGCCTTGGATGTAATGATAAGAGGTCCTCAGTTATCCAATTAAGTCTGATTTCTTGTAAAAACCAAATAAATGTTTAGACTTCTAAGTTATGTAAAATGTTCTCAACCGTAAGACTCCTATCTAATATTTTCTATTATTTTTTTTTCGTTAGCGAACTCCTGCAAGATTTAGAAAACTGTGAAAATGATCCCGTGGCCATAGCAGAATGTTTCGTGTCCAAGGTAAGCAGAAGTCACCTTCCTGGGCCAACTGAGACAGGTACAGAGTACAGACTGTCTTCACTTTAAAGTTAAAGTGACTCGTTTGTTCCATGTTGGGTGAAGTGAGCCACTAAGCTCAATCACTCTTTTTTTTTTTTTTTTTTAACCACCAAGGGAAAAAAATACTGTTATTGTTCTCAATAAGTTAGGAAATACTAACTTAGTAGTTGTCCCTGGAACTTATGTACTAATTGAATGATGTTATTCATCTTTCCTAGAAAAAATCTTTAAATTAAGAGAAGAAGAGTCCAGAATAGAAGAATATTAGAAAAATAAATATGTATAAAATACAACCAGGCCAGTGACAAAAATCTGTTAGAATATAAATATTTTATATATAAAATATATGGCGCTAGCCTCGGCTACATAATTCTCATTTTGGAGGATAAAGAGGGGCAGAATTGATCTCTTTCATCTTCAAAATGCACCCTCATTGTCCTACATTTTTCTTAAGCGGCATTGATGGTTTAGAGATACACAAGGAAAGGACTTGACTTTTAAAGCGTAAATGACAGCTGGTTCGTACTCTGTACCTGGATAGGAGACACAATTCAGAGACATTGAAGACAACCCTTCACGGAGTTGCTTTCTCCACACGCTACTACTCTGTATAGAATCCTAAGCTTTTCTGAAAAATTCCACAGCTTCTGTTTGGAAAACCTCTAGCAGAAAATATTTTGAAGCAAAACTTTGTGCGATTTCTGCCGTTGTGGTTTCACACGTCCGAAGGTTTAAGCAAAGTTCACAGCAAAGCTTTTGGACCAGCTGGGAATTAGCACCTCGTTTAGAGCTCTGAAGTCCAGTGGGAACTTGGAG
Source organism: Pteropus medius (assembly GCF_902729225.1). Taxonomy (NCBI): domain Eukaryota; kingdom Metazoa; phylum Chordata; class Mammalia; order Chiroptera; family Pteropodidae; genus Pteropus; species Pteropus medius. The sequence goes on along the minus strand of NW_024353790.1, from coordinate 1,515,181 downwards.
ATGTCCTGCCAGCCTGACCTGGCTCTGGACTTCTTCCGCAGGGTCATTTATGACGGCTGCAGATCCCTCCAATGGTTTTGAATCCAAGCATAACACTCTGGGTTTTATTAAAATGTGGTTTCTTAAAGGCCCTGTGTATAAAACACTGCTGACTTTGTGGGTGGGTATGGGTGTCTGTGTGTTAACTTGTGAAGTGTTTGTGCACACATTCTTACCCTCCCAAGTCTTTTCGCAAGTTGCCTGTGTCATAATTAATTCTTCTAAAGGGTAAGGAATTGAAAAAGAGAAGGAAAATGAAAGCGGGAGGAATGGGTAAAAAGATATGCCAACTATATCAAAAAATGTATGTTAAAATAACCACAGCACATAAACAACATGGAGGCTTTTGGAAGCGTTTGGGCTTTTACTGGTAGCTGTAATCACAAGTTGATTAAAGACGGTCCAGCATATGCTTAGCTCTGGCTTAATTATTCACATAAAAGTTTGTTTATGTACCATGTTGCCAACTCCCAAATCTTATTTTTTATTGTAATATTGCCAAGTTTAATTAGAAGACCGACTTCAGCACTCCACACTCTCACATGTGAGTAGGGAATTGTGAGGGAGTGTTTGGTTCTGGCACAACGTGCTTTTCACTCAGCACCCTGACATTTAGAAGATGTTAGGTTTTCTGAAACACAACCAGCTGCTCAACTCTGGGGAGGAATGGAAAATTGCTTTAATTGAGAAGTCATTAATGAAAGAAATGAAGCTGGCAGTTGACTTCATCCTTTATCTGAATCACTGGGGCTCACACAGAGATTTATCTCTGACCTCGCTTTTGCGGTCTGTGTAGGTTACAGGAATCTTTGCTGACGAGAGGAGAACTCAGTACGTACTTCTTACATGCTGCTCGTAGAGACAAACTAGGGGCACAGAGGCCATCTCTTCAGAGATAAAGATAAAAGGTCCCTACTGGGCAGGCCACGCTGTCTCCTACCTGAGCATCTGTCTGCTCTTAGGACTCTGGAAACACCTGGAACAAGTTTACCTCTGTTACTTGCCTTCACCTCCACACTCATTTCCATCCCTTATTTCGACCGTCAGCTTGGCTGACCCTGGCCAACATGTAGTGGGCAGGCAAAGTTCATCTTAAGAGACCCAACCTGCCCTTATTAACCTCACCCTCTCCCTTGATGCATGGCCTTCCTCCCCACGGGCGCCTTCGTCCCTTCAGTGCCCAGACACGAACATACAAGTGCGTGTGCATGTGACACACGCACCACCCTCTAGTGAAAGCATCCCCAGGAAAGAGCTGATACCCAGTAGTCATGTCACAGGAGTGACTTCGGATCGATGTTCGCTTATCAAAGTGCTATTTACATATCAAACCTTTCTCATAATGTCCAGTGAAAATTTCTCAGGAATCAGTGTGTGCGCTGTGTGTAAAAGCAGCAGGTGTGAGAGAGAGAGAGAGAGAGAGAGAGAGAGAGAGAGACGGGGAAGGGAGAGAGAGAGATCCTGTGGCAGAAGAAACCCTCAAATCATACAAATTTCTAACTCTGGTTATTTATTTAGTAAACATTTGAGTGCCCTATGTGCTCAATTGGCCAGCCCTGACTAGCTTATATTTTTGTTCTTTCGTAATTAAACGTCTCATTTCTACATCATCTCTAATTGCAATTTGAGAGATTTGAGTAATCAGAAAGAAATTCTGTTTTTGCATAATTTCGTATCATGGCCTTTTTTCCTGTTTCTGAAAAAGGATTTGGACTGGCATATGTCATAAAGTAATGGGCATTTAAGGGTTAACTAAGTAGGGGCTTTTGATTTTTGTAGGAAACTATTGTTTGAATTGTCCACAGATCTTATAAAACTAAGATCATATATGCATTTGATTCTGTGTTAAGAATATATAGCTGTTTTAAATCAAAACTCTCTAAGGTAGCAATGGAGCCATGATGTCATAAAATGCACAGAAATTAAATTGCACAGAAGTCTTGAGGCTTTATCAGGGACAGGTCTGTGTAGGTCAAAAATATGATGTAATTTAGACATCTTTTCATTGAGGCTATTGTTTTTAAGTTGGGTGTTTCAAATGATCTTAAACTTCTCAAAATCTGAGGAAAGTCAGCCTGATAGTGGCCAGTCCCAGGTTGAGTGTGGCCAGAAGCAGGAAGGAAGAAGCAAGAAACAGAATGTGTGAGCAAACCCAGAGAAAGGCTCCAGTCTGACACTAATTTACAGGAAGACCTCGGGCAAATCATTTTACTTTTCTTGTCCACGGAGCCAGGGCTGGATACTCCAGTGCCTTCAGGAGCTAAACGGATGAATGCCGTGCATGAACAGGCCCAGGTGGAGGTTGTAGACATTTAGGTATTGCCTGATCTTCTGGGGATATAAGTGTCATGTGAACCTGTGGGCCCAGGGCCAGTGGATCTGGTACTTTTTCAGGAGAAGCCAGAAATCAAGATATTTTTATCTTCTAACTTTTAGAAGTTGGCAACTCATATCGATTTTTTTTTTACTAAAAAAAAAAAGTACTATGCTTGAAAATTTGGCAGCTTACTAAATTGGTGAAGCCATGGAGAAACAGCACTCCCGTAGTTACGGGAAAACAAAATGGCCCAGAGCCTGTGGAAGGAAATCTGGCTACATCTAGTGCAGTTGCATCTGAATTCACCCTTTAATCCAGCAATTCGACTTCCAGATATCTACTCCAAAGATACAGTGTCAAAATTCTTTGCAGTAATAATTGTTACTATATACATGTATATAAAATATGGAATATTATGTATAGTATACAAACAAATACATGTTTAGAAATATACAATATATAGAAATAGCCCAAATGTCCATAAACAAGGAGCTGGTTGAATGAACCATAGTATATTCACATAGTATTATGAAGCAATAAAAGCAAATGAAGAATAAATAGTACTACCAGGGAGGGGCAGGGCAGGGCAGGGGGAGTTGATAAAAGTGTTTATGGCACTGTAATTCTCAAAGTGTGGTCCCTGGACCAGCAGAATCTAGGAATTGTTAGAACGCAAATTCTAGGGCCCCACCTCAGACCTGCTAAATCAGAGACTCTGGGGTACAACCCAATATCTGTGTTTTAACAAGCCCTCCAGGTGATTCTGAAACACACTCGAGTTTGCAAATCACTGGTATAACTTGTTTTTATATATCTAGAAATGGGTGAGGATATATATCTATATTTAAATTCATATGAACTAAGGAATGTGTTTTATCTTTAAAAAACACCTAACTCTGTCCACTGAAAAGGCCTAGAAATAATAATTAACTGAGTGGCAAGAACATCCCTAATGCTCAGATCGTGATTTCCAAATACTACTTCCTACCAAAAGGAACCAAGATTGCGTGAAAAATGAGCATGGGAAGGAAATGCACAGGATGGTCTGGAGCACATTGTCACACTAGAAAACGAGGAAGTTCCCAGAAGCTGTAGGTCAGGTCACGAATGCTCAGGGAGAGGCTCCTAGTGGTCAAGGATGGATCCCTCTGAGTATCGACAGAGATAATTCACTCAAAATCCTGAAAATCGTTAACTGTGTTTATATTCATGAATTCATCATGATATTTAAAAAGCCAAGCCCTGGGGAAGGGGGAAAAATAAAAAAATAAAATGTTAAAAATGAAATAAAATAAATTAAATAAATTTTTTTAAAAAACCATAAATAAAAAGCCAAGCGCTTTGCAGAGCGCTAAAGAAACAATGCATTATTTTGAAAACTGAAAAGAATTGAGTGTATATCCTGCCTTTCTCATGCAAACCACAGTCTGTGGGGTAACAAATAGTTACGATAAGGAAGTTCTCTTTTTGGAAAAATTTTAATGAAGAAGTGAAGAAATTCTAGTAATAAATGAAGAAGGAATAGTAGAGTTAGAAATACCACCATTTTGCAACCCACGATGAATGAATAGATCTAGAATATAATCACCAATGGTTATTAGCATCGCAAAGAGAGAGACAACCAGCCAATGTGCCTCCTGATGGAAATCCAATACAACTTATGATATATTTGTGACAAATTATGGAACCTAAATGTGATCAAGCCCCTATTAAACCACAATGGGTGCAGGGGACAAGGGACCATAGTAAAGGAAATCATAGGGATATAATCAGCAAAATTGAAACTGAGGGAAACTCTACAGGACAAACCATCTCGTTTCTTCAAAAACTAAGTTGCAGGAGAGAAGAAGATAGAGGGGGAACTTACAGATTAAAAGAGATTTAAGAGTTAGCAACCAGTGGCTGGGTGTAGACATCATTTGGATTCCAAATCAAACAGGCAAATTATAAAAGAAAGGAAAGAAAATTAAGAAAATAGATATGAACAGTGACTGATGACCTTTCATGATTTTATGGAATTATTTAAATATGATAATGGCATCAAAATGATGCTACCTTTTAAAGTCCTTGTATTAGAGATATATACGAAAGTATTTGCAAGTGGAATGACATGTCTAGAATTTGCTTCACAGTGGTGGGGAGGCAGGGGAATAGGTGGACACAAAGAGTTAATGATATTCAGATTGGGTGATGGCTGCTTGGGGACTCATCATAGCATCCTCTGTGCTTTTATATGTGCTTGAAACTTTCTATAATAAAAAAAAAATTCATCCTAGTTGAGTTTAACAGAAAGGATTCTACATAGAAATTCCTTTTAAATCAGAAAAAAAGTTAATTAAAGCTTTACAGTTCCAAAACATAAATTAAAAGGCACTATCTGGGAGTCACGTGTGAATCCAGCATGAAGCGGTTTAAAAAGTAAAAGGAAGTAAAAAGTCAGAAAGAGCAGATTGTGAAACACACCAAAATAGTCTGTGGCTCTTTTTCAAAATGTAATACCATTTTAGAGTTTACAAGAGCTAGTCATTCATTGGCCTTGAGTTGTTTATTCTGACTGAGAGTGTTACAATCGGAATTTTAAAAACCTAACCTCTGCCACCTCACCCACCCATCTGCATACTTCTTTCTCTTGGCAGTCTAGGGAAAAATTGTCAAGGACTTTGAAATCGGCCAAAAAGATTACTGGGAATAGAACTAGAAAGCCTTCAGTATTTTCCAATTTACCCTTCTAAATTACATGACTCAATGGGGTCTCTGCACCTTTCACTGTCTTGGAACTAGTTTACAACTTTGTAAATTGTAGATAATTGATAGTAAGGTACAGTAAGTGATCTTGACCACAGACATGGAAATGAATACTGTCCCGTAGAGAGACAATTGATTTCTTTACCCGCCCATCTTTTTTGGAAAAAGCCAGTTTTGCGACATTTGTAAATTCATTTCAGCATTCATTCCCCACTGACCTAAGTGCAATAGTTTTACTTCTTCTTTGATCCAGTCATAAGATTTTACTGCTTTCCTCATTAATTAAGAGGTTAAATAAAATTTTTGACAGTGTTTATGTTATATTTGCATGGAAGTCATGGTTTTACCTTTTTAAAAAATTATCCCTTAAGAGAAAAAAGTATTAATATTTCCCAATATTTGATCATATGATTAGTCATCTGAAAGACTAAGAGATACTAGGGAGCTGGGAATATGGTTGTGGGGAAAGGCGAGAACCCCACATTTATTGCATTTGAAGCATTGCTGCCATGCTAGGTGCACACAGGTGAGTAGACTTGGATCCTGCCCTCAAATAATTTTCAACATAATAGGAGAGAAGGGGATTCGGTAGTGTAACAAATATTATGGACCAGATGAACATAATATGGTCTTTGTCCTACTGGAACTCCAGCTAAACTAGGAGACAGACAGATACACAGAAAATGTCACTATCATTTGGTGCATGTGACAAGAGAGATGAGTATTGGGTGTTGTGAAGCCCAGAGTTGGAACATTTGACTCGGCCCGCGAGCTCAGGGAAGGCCTCTTGGAGGAAGTCAAGCCTAAGTTCAATGTTGAAGGATATATTATGGCTCTCCAGTGAAAAAGGTGGAGGGGATAGTGGGCAGAGGTAACTGCATGCACAGGAGCTTGAAAGCATGTCGCAGCTTTCTCATGCCCCGCATATACTTCCAATATGTTCTTACCACGTGATCGTTAAATTATCTACTCATATTTCTCTCCCACACTACAAATCCATTGGAGGACTGTGAGCACCTGGGCAGAAACCTTATTTTCTTCCTCTGCCTATTTCCCTACAGATTCACCTAACACAGCAGATGTTCGATAAGTGTTTATTGAACTCAAATGAGTTCAAGTGCATGTGGATCCCAGGCAGATAAAAAGGCACAGATGATTGCCACAGGGGCTCAGGAGACAGGCCCATGTGATCATAGAAACAAATTTAGAGGCGTGAATGCTGTTTCTTCTTATTGTTTTGAAATGGACACTGATGTTTCTGCTTTTTTTGCCTATAAAAGTCTCTTTTGTTTCCTTGCAGAGCGAAGAGTTCCACATTTACACCCAGTATTGCACTAACTACCCGAGGTACGATACGCACTCTGAGTGTTCAGAGCACTTTTGTTCACGTTCATGTTGTTTCAAGTCATTTGGTTTAATATATGTTGATATGAGGCGTTATGTGCTCCCCTGTGCTGACTGCTGTGGGGAAATGGGAAAACACTCTGAGAACGATTACAGGGGTACCAGGTATTGATCCATTCGGGCTTTGGGGCTCCTGTCACAGCCAGTGGAGGGGAAAATCTTGAGAGACCTTAAAGGAGACCCAAAAGATGGTTAGGTGTCCTTCCATGGAAAACTAAGTAAACCGGTGTGTCTGCCTAGAAGTCTGGTCTATTAACCCTTTTGTATTTGTGCCATGTCTTTAAAAATATGGAAAGCACTGCTAATGAGTTTCTATAATCTAGCTGGAGAGAAAATATGTTGTATTTTTGCTATATAAGTTCTATGAACTGTTTTAAGTTTTATGGAGTTCAGAGAAAGGAAAGCTTAGGTGAGAGAGGGCTCGTGATCTCTCCTGGATCTTAGCTTCAGTGTTTCTTACACTGGGGGTGCTAGCGGGGGGCGAGGGGAGCAGTTTAGGAAGCACCCCCTGGACAGTATATTGACCATTTCAGTGAAGGAGTCAGGCCTAAGACCGTGAGTCATACTGCTGAAATTTCTTCTTTGTGCAAAAGACATTTACTGAGCACTTATTGATTCCCAATCACTGTGTTAGATGCTGTAAATACAAAATGTTGTTGAACGTCACTTTCCCAGCAATCCAGAAATATCGAGGGATTAAGGAAAAGCAGAGCAGCCATCACAGCGCTGGGCACGTGATAGGTTCTCAGCCAGTGTTAGTTCACCTTCATCGCTGCTCCATCCTCGTCATGTGGATGAAGTAATGAGGCTCCAGGAATGAGGCTTATTGATTTTATAAGGGTCACATAGCTCCTGAGCGATCCTGCTAGGATTCTGCAACCTCAGACCTCGTGCTACTACATCCTTGTAAGGCTTCCGAAGCTGGGCGATTCCACCCCCAGCATCCCCCATGCCTTTTGACTATAGTTTTCCCACATGATCGGCAGGACTGGAGTTGTTATCCCAGCGACCAGCCAGGGAGCATTTTAAGTGCTCTGCATCCAGCCTTGGTAGAGACACAGCCCTGAGGATCAAGCAGGTGGTAGAACCTACCTGGAAGAGGAGCCAGCAGGCTGAGCCCCTGATGCTACTGCAATAAGGAACAACAGATGGGCCCCCTGCCCAGGAGTGGCCCTAGAAAACCAGTGTGGATGAAAAGGCATGAAGCCCGAGACCCAGACTTCTTGATGGCGAGACACTTTCCACTGGAGGATTTTAGTCTCCTCCTCTAGATATCGGTCAGCATATCAGGCTGTGGTGACTTATTTGGTTGGTGGCCATGCTTTTCCCAGATTTCCCTAAAAACAAAACAAAAACCTACGGGCAGATTAGTACACTTATCACCACACGCATATCTGTAGACGCACCCACAGTTTACACAATTTGACTGAAGCAATGTCCTAAAGTTTTCAACATCTATGCTGAGGAGATCAGGAAATTGTAGGACGTCCCAAATAAATCCGCGGTCCTTACACTGAAAGCCGTGGCATTGCACCACAGCCTGTTTCAGAGAAATCGCAGAATCAGCGTCTCCTCAGAACTTCTTCCTGAGGGAAAGGAAAAATCATTCAAACTGGGAAGACTCAACAACGTTCTGGACCCAGCGATGGGCTCTGAGGCACTAGAGGGGCTTATCGGGAGATGATATCTGAATGATTTTCATTGTCAACATGTCATTTGAAGAAAGAACTTCTGAATTTACAATTTTGGTAGTTTACATTAAGATTTTTCTAACTCAGTAATAAGAAAGGAGAATAGGAAATACAGGCAGCTTTTCATATAGTAGGCTTCTTCCTTCAGGGCCAGGGGAAAGGCAGAATCATTTGTTCAAGAACATTTTTAAGAGCCTGCCATGCACGGAACATGATTCAAAGCTTGGTGTCTGTTGGTAGAAAATAGGAACTATTAGGAATGATATCCCTTGCCTTCTAGTTGTTTATATTCTTTTGAGCATCAAAACTCAACTGAATGTAAAAGCAGCATAGTGAGTTAAGGAACATCAAATCAATAAATACAAATTAATGTAGTACAACCTCAGTAATGTGTCATAGAAGCAAAGGACACATTGTGAGATAAAGGAATAGTAATTCCCACCGAGGAGAGTTAAAGGCAGTTTCCTGGAGAAAGTGGTTTTTATTTTGAGTCTGACTTGAAGGAAAGAAACGTCTTAGTAGAGGGAAGCTCAAATGGCTTTCTCAGTGAAGCAGGTATGTCCAGTTCTTGCCCAGTTGTGCGGTTTTCCTAGTCGTAGAAAAACTTATTCTCTTGTCCTCTTGTCCTCCCAGTCAGTTTGCTCTCTGAGGCTTGGGGTTTCCTCACCCCTGTCTGAATGCCAGGCGTTTCAGCGCATCTGACAACATTCCTTCTCCCTTGGGATCCAGGCCGGTGATATTAAATGTCGCTGGCACACCTTGACAGATGTCCACCTTCTTCATACCAGGCACGCCCTAGTGATCTCGCTGTGAAGAGGCGCAAGGCCTCCCTCTTTCTGGCAGGGAAGGGCCCAGACTCCATCAGGTCCTTGTCCTTGGATGTCTCCCTCTGCCCCGAATCTGGAGTTCGGTGAGCTCAGCATTGTTGCAAGTGTCTTGTTCTTGGCCAAGGGTTCCAGCCTTCGGATGGTTGAGGGCTGCTGAGCAGCTGATCCTGACCCTAAGGAACCTTGCAAAATGTCCTCGGTGACTTGATGAAAGAAAGTTTTGAAATGTCAACTTAGTGGGGAAATAAACCTGTTTGATTAGATAGTTCTCACAGCAGATGAGCTCGAACGAGACTCTAATAGCTTAATTAGGAAATTTGCATTTCGCTTCCTTCCCAGAAGTATTATTTTGTTGTTTGGCTCTGATTTTCTCAATTAATCCTGAAAACATATTAGCAACTTGTGGAGAAATTACTCACTCCCACCTGCTTTCTTCTAAGTTATGAGAGCATACGATTTTAATTTGTTTGTGATTACACAGCCCACTAGTTCGCTTCACGTATAGGGTATGAGCATTGTTTGAACCATCCCCCTAAGATGCTTGGGGGCCACTCTTATTGCCTTTGGGGGAGCTGGGATGGAGAAGAGATTCTGACCCACTTTTCTAATACACTCATCGAGGCACGTTACTTAGGAGCAAGATTATCCAGCTCCTCAGAAGCTGTCTTCAGAATGAGCAGAGCCACTTGGAGGTGAAAAGGGGAATCTGTTCAAAGATTCTCCAAGGGAATTCGACCCGTGGGGCAAGGTCTCCAAAGACCAGCACTTACGTAAAGCCAGGTGATTTGTGTGTGATACAAAGACAGCCAGCAGGAGGGGCGACAGTGTCCAGCATGAGGCTGGATCTCCTGAGAAGAAGGAGCTCCTTTTTCTTAGTACGAAGGTGCCCCCTCCTTGCAATCTAACCTGTGAAAACTGAGTACAGATGTGCATTTTGAGCACTGCACAGAGACACCGAGATGGGGCGCACAGCCAGCGGAAATCCCCTTTGCCGAGCCACGTGTCCGTGCGCTACCATCACCGTTGGAGTTTTTCTAATTCACCTACCCAGAGAAAGACCTTCGACTAACTCGCCCAGAGGCCTTCTCATCTAGCTATAGCTCTGTTGCTTTCCTACCTGTTTTAGGGCATTTCCTCATACACCGGCATTTAAAGCTTGAAGACCCATCTTAAGCATTGCAATTTAGATAAAAATATTTATCCCTCTTGCAGATCGGTGGCTGTGCTAACAGAGTGCATGAGGAACAAGACACTGGCCAAATTCTTCAGGGAACGTCAGGAAACTTTGAAACACTCACTGCCTCTGGGGTCTTATCTCTTGAAACCAGTTCAGCGGATTCTCAAGTATCACCTTCTTTTGCATGTAAGTTTCTGTCTGTGCTTGAGTTCCTTCCAGGGAATGGGGATTTTGTGAGTATATATTAAGTTAAGGGGGGAAAATAGCAGAAAAGGCTGGGGACATATGGAAACATTTTCCAAACTCATACTTTATAACTGACTAATCTGCTTTGAGGAATTAGAGATATTTATATTCCAGGCCCGCAGCCCATTGACAACAGCCAAGTAAAAAAGATTCATTTTCGCTCTGATTCTGAGAGGACTCAGGAGCATCTCACTCTGGGCAGTGAGTTTCAGGCAGGGAGCTATCATCTTAATGAAAAACAGGTTTCTTACGTTTTGTTTTATTTCCGTGAGCTCGGATTCAGTAGGCAGTTGAGAGAGAGAGCGAGCAATTTGTCATAGATGGGCTTTTGTGCGCGCAAAGAGAAGGGGCCGAAAGGGGAGAAGACAGGTGGGCAGTGTGATGAATGATCTAGCGTCGCCGCAGGGTGTCTTTCCTTCCTATCATTTCCCATCCTCTGGACAAAATTCGAGGTGGCTTCAGAAACAAAAGTAGACGTAGCACTCACATCCTCATTTCTTATCATCTAAGGAAGTTGATAAAAATGAGAGAAAATGTTTTGCGGAAAGTAATTTTTATCCTGTAGGTAGGATAGGGTTGTTTGTACAACATGAGGCAGTATAGCACGAGACAGGAGCTGGGGTCTGGGGCAAGGCTGCCTGAGTTCAAATCCTCTAAATCGCCCATGTTCACTATGGCCCATGGACAGTCAATAAAAATAAGCTATTATTTGTATTTTATTATTTTTTTCCTACATTAAAATCTTAAAGAGATCTTAATCCAGAGCTCCTCTCCATATCAACATGCCTGCAATTTATATATATCTTTTTAAAAATGATTTCAGGTTTCTATCTTGGACAAGCATTCCACGATTGCTCAGTTCACACATTTAAAAATTTAAGAACTCTTAAATGGTTCGACTGTATCAGAATTTTCTCAGCTTTGCCTGTTTGCCTGGGTGGCTGGCTCATCTTTGGAGACTCTTGTATACTGTGAAGCCACATCAGAGATATTACTTTAATTGTCACATTGATACTAATGACCTCTTAGATTAGTGAGATTAATTTGCTAAATCAATGTCAAATAATTCTTAACTAAGTAAAACCTGTCTCAGGGTAGATCTCTGCTGGACTCTGCAGATATGGCATCGAAGACTAGTGTGTCCCAGTAAGCTCTAAGCATGGCCTTCTAGACAGTAAGGTATCTGTCAATCAAAAGAAAAGTCCAAGATCTCAGTTATAAAAGTATGTCAACTATAACAAGCTAAGAGCCTTACAAAAAATTAATCGATAAGGAAATCAACCCTTACTGTCTAAATTAAGAGCTAATGTCTTAGTCAGGTCTGGCTTTAGAACAAAGTACCATAGACTTGGTGGCTTAAGTAAAAACATTTATTTCTCACATTTTTGGAGACCGAAAGCCTGAGATCAGGGTGCCAGCAGGGTTGAGTTCTGGTGAGAGCCCCTTCAGACGGCTGGGTTGCAGACGGCTGACATCTAGTTTCCTCACATGGAGTAAAGATGCATGAGCGCTCTCTGGGATGTCTTTTATAAGAGCGCTGACCCCATAAGGGCTCCACCCTGATGACCAAATCACCACCCAGAGACCAGTACATCAAGGGTTAGGATTTCAACATATGAATCTTGAGAGAGATGCAAACATTCAGTCTATAACAGCTGATAATGAAGAAAACAGGGGAGAACAAAGGTTAGATTAATTGAAAACTAACTTTTGGCTACCTTTGAGGTATTTTTGCTTTTATAGTTTATTGAGAGTGTTCCTTCTTTGTCATTCACATCACTTTAAAGTTGTGTGGCCGTCCATGGAGATCCCCACAAGCGTACACTCTGTCCTCCTGAGTCTGCTGGTCAATGAACAGGATTGCCTCTTACATTAAAAGAAGGAATTGTTGCTTTTTAACTCGCTGTTGATCTCCAGCTTACCAGGGAGATGATAGTTTGATGGTGCAGTTTCATAGGACCTTTCTAATGGCTGAGTCTGAGTGTGGATACAAAATGTAAATTCCTTTCCAGTTTCCAGCTAGACGGAAAACTTGAATACTCAGCAAAAGTAAACAAAGATTTTTGAAGTATGATTGTAAAATAATGGAGCTAATCTTCATGAGTTATACCATAAGATTAAACCTCCATCCTTTAGCTTAATGAACATGCATGATAAATGTCACGGACATGTTCTGACTATATCTTCTTACTGTTTTATACATTTATGTAGGGTTATTGTTGTTTTTGTTTTAAGAAGATATCGCTTCAATTTAATAAGCATTTATTGACCACCCAGCTCTCTGGCGAGCCCTTCTGAGAAGATAAAGGATTAAAGGAACTATGCAATGGTCCCTGTCCTTATTACACTCTTGAGGATTCTAGGGACACGTGTCTTATATAGTGGAAAGAATTAGGACAGAGATCGTGTACTTTCCTCAGCTGTCTGAGACTGTGGAACTCTGGTGCCAAGTGCCAGGGAGTCTTCCTCAACATGCTGAAGCATTGTCTTTAGTGAACTTCGTTTGGGCTTTAAATCCATAACTACATGAAAGTGAACATGTCGTGGAAGTATTTTTTAAAGCTAATGTCCATTATATTTTTGAGTCTGTTACGTATTAAGTCCTGTACAAGACATTTTACTTGCTCTGGGAGAAAAATAATTATGTTTTCTTTGTGTAAGAGTGAGAACTATATCACATTGACCACCAGGAAGCTCAGAAAACTCCAACTATAATATCAACTGTCATATCTATTATAATAACTATAATATCTCTGTGAGACTTAATGGCCTGCATACATGTTTTGTTTTATCCTCCCTGTCACGAAATTCTCATCTACTTCTATTTTTCCTACCCCCGTTTTAATTCCTATCTTACCATTTTTGTAACAGGTATTTCTGGCAAATTATCTCAAAATCTTAAGGGATAATGTATAAATAAATAATCAAAACTAAAATATGAGGAACTAATCATAGATGTGCCATCTGTTTCATTGACTCTATGAGGGAAAAAATGAAAATAACTAGTTTTGGGTTTTTTCTTTCTAAGGAAATAGAAAATCACCTTGACAAGGACACAGAAGGCTATGATGTGGTGCTCGATGCTATAGACACGATGCAGCGCGTGGCCTGGCACATCAACGACATGAAGCGGAAACACGAGCACGCGGTCCGGTTGCAGGTGAGCCCTCGAGATGGTGACGGCGCCCGGCGGTGCTGCAGGTGCACTGACTTGCCATCATTTTTCTAAATCAAATATTAAGGCTGCTCGAGTATGGCACTTCCTTTGCAGTCTTCATCATAGCTCTCCCTAAAGAAAGATCAGGACACCCGATAACACCGATCATTGTTGAATGTGGTGTTGAAGAGAAAGTCATGCGGTCGCTTTTAAGCTAATAGTTCGCTCATAGCCCAAGGTAAAAATTTGAGTCTCTTAAGACCTTATCTCATGTTAATTACAAAAAAAAGGTAATACTTGTTGAAAGCGACTTTCTCTAAGCTGTTTAAACTTCCGTCCCTCTCTCACTGGTTCATGAGATGATGCATGTGTCTGTGGTGATGGAGCTCAGAGAAAGGACGGCTAAGTCTGGAACCAGGTCCTTTGCAGCTCCACTTGGGACGAGACCTCACTACTTCCTTCTAGATCCCTCATTTTTCAAATAAGACAGATGATGGCTTTGCCGAGGTCCCTTCCGGCACCAACATTTTAAGCCCTAAATCCCTGAAAATTTTTTATAGATGCTAAACCAGTTGTCATGTCCTAGGTACCTCAAAAGAGCACTATTTAAAAACAAAAGGTCGTTTGGGCCCAGGGGGAAGTCCTAGACTCCTGGGTATCCCTGGAGTGAGCCTTAAAAGCCCAGGGTGACCTGCAGAGCATCTATGCCCAGCTCAGGAAAAAAAGATACATAATTCGGCCCATAAGTCCCAGCGAAACTCCTGATTTCATCAATAGGCAGCCAGGTGTAGTGTAATGCAATTAACTATCCAAAACCAAAGGAAGGTGACACTGTAGTCTTCTAGGCCATGTCTGTTTTTTGCAGCCGTAAGGAAAGGTTTAATGCTTCATCTTTCAAATGTTTTGTGGACATAATGTCAGACATAATGTCAGATGTTTGGCATTCTAAAGACACCGCTAAATCGGGTCTCGCTCACACTTATCTCTATTTCTATGCATTTCTACTTTCAAGACAAGTTTTGTGTTGTTGTCTTGTGGGCTGCTTAGTTAAATGCTGTCTGTGAACATTTTCATTTTTCAAAGTAATAAAACAAGCTTCCTTTAAAAAAGGCACTGATATGGATGTACAGTAAATCCCAAAGAAAGTGAAAAGTCATGTTATCAATTTGTATTTATCAAGTTCCATTCAAAACATAGTGGTGAACAAATGTTCATCTCCTTTCCCCAAATGAGATCGATATCAAGAAATTTCTGAGAAGATGTTTCTTGTACGATTTTCCATAGGCTTTGGGTTTGACTTACTTACATGTGATGTGGAATTTAGTTTCTGGAAGAAGGTTTCCAAGTCAATAGCTCTAAAGGTTTTTGTCCAGAGAATAGGGGGTGAGAAAGTCAGGGGAAGATGTCAGTCTGAGAAGGTCAGATATCAGCTCCTCTTTTGGAAGACATAACTGCTGCCGCCAGCCATTGGAGAGCGATTATTCAGGAATGGAAATAATGAATTGGCACCTCATCAACTAACAACTTGATTCATTTGTTAACCCTTAAGTGACACCACCCATAAATGTAGGTTAATGTCATGGATCATTAGACACCGTTAGATGTCACACAGATCCATTAGACCCAGTCGAAGATATTTAGACACCTTTCTCGAGGCTGAACAAATGGGCCACCTTATCCTCGCTGCCTTGCCTTCCCACCTCCTGTTTAATCTCATGGGACTTTCACTTTTTCAGGAGATTCAGAGTTTGCTCACTAACTGGAAGGGGCCAGACCTGACCAGCTATGGGGAACTGGTCCTTGAAGGAACCTTCCGCATCCAGCGGGCCAAGAATGAGCGCACCCTCTTCCTCTTTGACAAGCTGCTTCTCATCACAAAGAAGAGAGACGACACGTTTACTTACAAAGCTCACATCCTGGTAGGTCTGCATATTGGTCACAGGCGAGGACTTCGCCTGTTCGTTCCATTGTCTTCCAAGTGTGCCTCTCCTCTTTCTGCTCTTCCCCACAGTGTGGCAACCTCATGCTCGTGGAAGTGATCCCCAAGGAGCCGCTCAGCTTCAGCGTCTTCCACTACAAGAATCCCAAGCTGCAGCACACGGTTCAGGTAACAGCAGTGCCCGTAGCTCCCCGCGAGGCTCACTCATGCAGAGGATGAGAACTGCGTGCCAGGCAGCCTTTCCAGAGCTTTCTGGCCACGTGGTGTAGTTTGCATCTTATCGGAGGGTTCTAGGAGCGTCTGAATCTTGTGAGTGGCGGAGGTGGGAGTCGTCTGACTGTCCCAATCTCCTTCCGGTAGGCGAAGTCTCAGCAAGACAAACGCCTGTGGGTTCTGCACCTGAAGAGACTGATCCTGGAGAATCACGCGGCCAAGATTCCAGCCAAGGTGAGACAACGAGGTCAACAAACAGTAAAACGTAAAGGAATTTAGGTCCCGGGGAGACCTCTGAAATAAAATAAAGGAAAATAAAGAAAATCGAGAGGGATCGGCTAAACCAGCCATCTATATATGTAAGGAGACTCTGGGGAGAGTTTTTTTGTTTTTGTTTTTTTTTAATTATTGTTGTTTTTTTTTCTTTTGAGGCTTAGAAGAAGAAATAATAAGTAAAAGACTATAAGGAAATTTCTAGAGAACTAGTACAAAGTAAAGAGAATTATTTAAAGGTGTACCGAGCCCCTACAGTGAATAAAGCTGGCTTGGGTTCCGTGGAAAGGCTACGGGAACAAGACCCAGACTCAGCCAAGGAGGGACCTGCAGACGAGGGAGCTAGCTAGAGAAACAATGAACCGTTTGCTAAACACGATGAACTAATAAAGGTATAAGCCAAGCGCCGCGGAAGAATAAAGCGTTCAATTACAGTGGAGTGGACAGAGAAAGGAAGGAAGTGCCTTTTACCTCAGTCTTGAAGGATGAGGAATCGTTTCATTAAGTAGGGGAAAGGGGAAACCAAGCTGAGGGGGCAGCACGAATAAAACAAAGTGATGCCTCGATGGAAAAGGCCGAGGCCTCAGGAGATGGAGTCGGAGGTGAGGCTGGAGAAGTGGAAGGCAGCCAGCTGGGCTGTGGAGGGCTTTGAACCCGCACACGAAGGAGTCTGGATTGTATTGGTGGCGGGACACTACTGAAGGTTTTGGAAGAAGAATATGGCATCATCTCCCCCGTGTTCTGAGCGTGTAACTTTGAGGACGGTGTGACAGATGAGTTGTAGGAGTGAGACTGGAGGCAGGAGAGGAATTAGCAAGCCACCACAGTAGTCCAGAAAAGACATAAGGGACACTGCCAGGGAGCACACGCAAAACCCATCGCAGAGGCAGAGGGAACAGGATTTTGCCCACGAAGTGCATGAAGAGAGAGAGAAATAAAAGCCGAGGATGAGTCAGGAGTTGGGCCAAGAGGCCGATGCTGTGAGTTCCAAAACAGGCTGCAAAGGGGAGGAACCGGTCGGATGGGAGCGGGAGGGAGCAGCCGTGACACATGTGCAGGGGCGGGTCAGCTGCAGGTGGAAATTCAGGTCTTGGAAGCTGAGGATTTGGAGACTTTCTTCACCTAGACAGTGATTGAAGTCCTGAGATTTTATAGGAGGGCCCATAAAAACGTGTAAAGGAAAGAACCCTTGGGAATCCCAATATCTAAGTGATCTGCAAGGGGGTGGGGGATCTGGAGAACAACCCAAGGAAGAGTAGCAGTTTTGTATGAGGAAAACAGGAGGGAAAAAGTATAGTAACAAAGGAAGGAAAGCATCTCAAAGAGAGGAAGTGGAGTAACAGCCTCAGATGCTGCAGAGCTGTCAAAACAGATTCAAACAGAAAAGCAGATATTAGATTTGCCTTCTAAGGTAAGGGAGAGATTGCAGTGGGTTGAAGAGAAAGGGAGAAATAGGAACGGACTGAGCGTAGACTTTTCTAAAGCAAAGTTCAAAAAAAGACAAAAGGTCGTAGTTTGAGCAGAGGTAAGAGCAAAGCAAGATGCTTTGACTAGGGGAAGAAAGCCATGGACACAGCTAGGCCGAGGGGTCGAGACAGGGAAGCAGGAGACAGTACAGGGAAGAGGAGGGCTGCTCCTTGGAATTCGACCCTGGGGAGGTGGCAGGATGAGATCAAAAGCACAGGTCTAGGGGTTGGTTTCGGAAAGGGTCAAACACCTTCCCTGAGCCAAGAGAGAAGAAAGATCGGAGAGAATAGAGAAACGTTGAGGTGGATTTGAGGGAAGATGAAGGGTTTGATTTCGTTGCAGTCAGTGGTAATGTCATCTAGTGAGTGAGTGAAGCGAAGCACAGATGGGTTTGGGTGCCTGAGGGAAAATGGAAAGGTTCAGAACACCTGCTAAAGAGCATGGACCAGAGAGTCACTGGGGATGACCACAGGATCCCATGAAAGGCATCCCAGACCCTACTGAGGCTGGCCACCATGAATCGATGTGATGAAGTTATCTTAGAATCTGCTCGGCAACTCAGAAGCTAGTGTTGAGGAACCACAGCCCACGTGGGTTCCCCAGGGGTGGGGGTGGGCAGAGCTGAGAGTGGGGCGCTTAACAGGGATAGGGAGGGTGGGGTGCTCCTCAGCCCGTATGGCTGTGATTGAGCAGGATTTCCGGGCTGAGTGGAGAGTGAAACCAACTGGGAAAATAGGCATGGGTTGAAGGATTGGAGCCCTTGTGAGGTCAGAAAACTGGTTCAGCAGGAGTTAAAGGTGGGGACAGGGAAATACAGAAATCTGTAGTTGAAGGAGGGACCTTTGAGCTCTGCCTCAGAGGTAGAGCAGGTCTGGGTGACCGACAAAGTTCTGGGGGTGGCTATGGTTGTGTGTTGCTGTTCTAGAGCAGAGGACAATGTTGTCAGAGATAAAGCGACAAGGAGCTAATTAAGGTGCGGGTGAGAAGGCATTATCCACACAGATGGCGAAATGGTCCACGCCAGTGCTGGAGGAGCGATGTGGGGCAGAGAAGGGGATGATGCTCATGAGAGTAGAAGCGGGTGGAAAATCAAGAGAGCTGAGACTTCTGAGAAAGGAGAGTCTCTTTTGCTCTTTGTATATCTCGAAAAGCATCTGGAGCACGTTCTCAGGGGCTGTCAGCCGTGATTCTGTACCCAGGAAATGAATGTGCACAGGTGTGTGCTTTGACTGAAGTAGGAGTCTCATTTCATCAGGGCGTTTTCATGAGAGAGGCTTCAGGTAGCTCACGCAGAGAGGTGAGCATTTTCTTCATTGTTAGTCCTTTAGTTGCTGGCCCTGTGCCTTGGAATGCCCTTCTGAGCAAAGGCAAAGCGTCTTTGATATGCCTCACCTATTGTTTACCTGTCTACTGGAAAATCAAAATTACCAGAGGGATTCCAAAAGGCAATTATAGGCCATTACAAAACAAGACTAGTTTACATACATACCTGTTCTCTTTCTCCCATACTAGGTGTGTGGATTCCAGACAGTTTTCCCTTTATGTGTTAGAATGGTTAATATATCACAATAGAATTGTACTTTTTAACCTAACTTCCTGATACTTTTAGAATTTAAACATTTTTTTTCGGCTACACCTTCTTGAGCGCACATACACCATGCTAAGAACTTTATAATCTCATTTTACCCGACGCAAAACACCTTCTGCCAAAAGCCTTATTCTCCCCATTCTAGAGAAATAAAAATGGAGGCTCAAAGACTTTAAGTAAATTGCCCAAGTTTATACAGCTAGAACGTGACCGAGCCTAGATTCAAACCCACATCTGTCTGGCTCCAAAGAGCAAGTCTTAATCACATTGTTCCCAGGGGCAATGAAAACACACTTATTTCATATACTTTATCCACTATGATGTTATAAGAATTTTATCTTTTATATCAGCAAGATTGTTAAGTCGAACTTTTCACTTCGTTCCTTGATTATTTCTTAATTTTTTTTATTAAAGCTTCCAAAATCTATTTTTTCTTATCATTTAAAAGAAATTCATGATGGGGAGTTTTTTAAACATCAAAAAATGTATCACTGGCCTAATAATGTTAACAGCTGTTGGAAATTCATCAAGTGTAGCTTCTCCCAACTTCCTGCCAGTCCTCTAATTCAATCATGGTCCCTGACTGACTCCTAGTGGAAAATGTGAAAATTGTACTTTTTGAAATTAAATGTTAAGGGGGGTTGGGGTGGGGGGACAAAAATACTGAGTTGTTGAAGTCAAGTTTATCGATACCAGAAAAGTTCTTGGTGGCCTCCTCATATAGCCTGATTACTTGTTCATAGACATGGTGCAGCACCTAACTCTCATCCAGATTAACTGAGAATGAAGGTAAAGGTAGAGACTTTTGCATTTTACATATTCGCAGGGTTCTGTAAATACACTTCACAGAAATTGAACTGCTTGTGTTTGAAATTAATTCCAACTAGGAATCTTGAAGTCCGAATGTCTGATAAAACTATCACTGTTATAAAATTCCAAGCATTTGTTTTCTCAAAATTAGGGCGACTTCATCAAGACTTTTCTTTTACGCCTCACCTTTTTAAACTAAATATCATCGCCACTTAGCCTAAATGTCTTTTTACTGTGATAGCACAAATTGTGGCAAGAAATACAAATAAATTAATTTTTAAAGTTATTTTTAGCATAATGTTTGTAGGTTCAGTTATACTACCCTTGAAAAATGAAAATCGTATGAAAGGAGCAAGAAAGGCTACCTAAACTATTTTCTTTTTTGAATCCTCAGGTAAAACGATTCTTGTTAGGGCAATTAACTTATTTTGTTTTATATTCCCCTAAACATTAATAACATGTGGCAACAATAACAATTTCTAAAAGACTCAGAGCATTAACCTTCAGAAGGTTGAATTTGAGGTGAGAAGAAGTCAGTGTAGGCAGGAAGCAAGAGTCAAGGTCATCAGACCCAACCCTTTGGGGCGTGGGCGGTAACTAACTCCCAGTTGAGTGCCTGTCATTTAGTCCTAGTAGCAACTCTTGAAGGTGGATCCCATCCTGTCATCTTAGGGCTAAGGGAGTAAGGGATGTGAGAGCACCCACCTGAATTAGTGCCAGAGCCGAATCCCTAACCTCATCCTTCAGAGCCCTTCCCCCACGCCGCAGCTCTTTCTCCCCCTCTGGGAGATTCTAGGGCACACAAAAAGATGGTAGGTGCAGGGGTGCTCCAAGGAGCAGGAGAGGAAAACAGGCAACCTTTTTTTGCAATCAACTCAAAATAGTTAGAAGGCCTTAATGATGCGGGGAGGGCCGGCCGTGTAAACCCTGGGCCCTGTCCCTCGAGCTTTTCGTTCAGTAGGTCAGAGTTGGGAATCGGGAAGCCGCATTTCATAAGGTGACCAACAGATGCTAACGGTTAGCCAGGTTTTGGAATCTTTAAGGAAAGTTTCTTTCTCTCTCACTCTCATCTTCCCTCCCCCACCTTCTCTCTCTTTCTCCCTTTCTTTCTCCCTTCCTCCTCCGCTTTCCGCTTTCCCTTTGTCTCCCCCCCACCCTTTCGCTCCCTCCCTTCTTTCCACGTGGGGGTGTAGGCTTCCATTATGCACATCTACTCCCCGCATGAGGGCGCTCATCTATTTGAATCCCTTGAACTAGGTGTTAATGCCTAAAAGAAGTACTGAGTTTGTTTAAAGCTTTTTAAAAACCACTTATTCGGGTAGAGTAAGACCCATGTTAGGATTGGTAGTATAAAGCAGAACAAACAAAAAACAGTAATTGTACTTATAGCTACACTTTTTTTCTTCCAGGCCAAGCAAGCAATACTCGAAATGGATGCCATTCGTAAGTTTTCTTAACACAAGTTGGAATTTCATTGTCTGCTTGTATGTATCATATTTTCTATCTTCATGTTTATAAAAATGCCAGTCGTGAGAAGGTAGCAGCTCTCTATTCACTATTCACTGTTTTAATGAATAGAGTCAGCAAACAGTATCATCCCGTCCTGAAACATTTGTTCCTACATTGATTTCTCCTGCTTTATCTGTGAATCACCTGATGGCTGGCCGCTCATCTAGGTCTCTGTATCGACTAGCAATATAAGATATGTTTCCAGGGTCAACTCTTACCCCCACCTCTACCACCACCAATTAAGGTCCTCCAGTGCATTTCCCACCTCACTTATAGACGGAAAAGCTGTGTTGATTATCAGCAAGAATCATTCTAACTAGATAGATATCGGTTGTCCTGATGTAGCACAGGTTTAAAAATTAAAAGCTGCCCCACATGTGTGATTGTGTTTCTAGGCTTCTACAAACAGGCAGAGAATATCTATAAGTGAGGTCTTTCCTATAAAGTAAGACCTTGTTCAGCAGCACTTATCACACCTGTGTTACTTCTCGGATTAAGTGTAATAAAAAGAGGAACAACGACTTTAAAGACTGACAACCAGGTCTGGAACTTTTACTTAAAACTTTCAAAGTAACTTACTTTTGAAAAATCTTTCCCCAAGAGCAAACACTGGTTAACCTACCCTCCAACATGCTGGCTGTTAATGCTCCAAAAGCAAAAAAGAAACATTCCTGAAGCAGGAAAATGGCATTCCCCCCCACACACACACACAGCCCCCACTCCGGTGGCTGAGAGTCCCCCTTTCATGTCCAGCAGATCCTGAGGGATGATGCTGCCTGTCCCACTGGGATGCTAGGCTGGGGCTCACTGCCCCGCGGTCTCGAAATCCCCACACTTTACTCAGTGGAAATCCCTCAGTTTGTTTGTTTTTATTTGTTTATTAAAAAAAAACTCTAAAGAGAAGACAAGATCCTGCATGGGTGGGCATGTGAGAATTAGGAAGAAAGATGAAGAAAGACAAGCTCTGGAGAGGTCGACTCTCATTGTGACAAGCTCCATTCAATAAAACGATTTACCTCTTCCCAGGCTTCGGGCTAGCTCTTGGACACCATTAAGATTTTATGGTGCACAGAATAATTTCAAGCCACCAATTAGTGCCACGTGTCTGTCTTCCAGACCCAGGATATAGGCCAGAGCAGCCCCGCCTAGGAAAGGAACGTCGTTTGCCCTCCCCTGACTTTGGTCTTGGCTGAGTGTGAACGGAGTGGGCCAGTCCATTGTACCAAATGACCTCATTTCTATTCCTTTGCCACTGACATTGGAGAAGCATACGTGGTCTTTACAACCCTCAGAACTCTCTCGAACTTTAGACACCCTCAGAGAGTCTCAATCCCAATGTGAAGAACATCGGTTTACAATTCTGTCCTAAAATCATTACCCTCAGGCTTCGGCGTGCAGGTAAGCACTGTACATGCTGCGGTGCTTTCAGATTGGACCAGGTGTTCTTCACCCAAAATCTGTGTACCCCTCAGATGGGGTAGAAAGATATAAACTGCGAAATTACATGAAAATCCCTTTTCTGGTAATAGAACCTAAAGCATCCATCAAATGTTCACAGGAGCAATGTCTAGACTTATAGTAAGAGTCACTGCACTGGGGACAGCACCCCTAGGGACAGGAAAGGCTCCACACCCTCCACCATCGTGCTGGGCACAGATGCGTCAGGGAATTCTCCAGATGCTTTTACCTTGACAGGGCGTCTGTTGTGGCACATCAACATCGTCTGTCAGAGGCTCTGGTAACAAGGTCAGCTGAAGAGAGTTTTATTTTAATGGTATTTTTTGACCTCTGTGGGTCTAGAGTTCGCAAATGTTTCTGAGGGGCAGGAGAGAAAGAGAGAGAAGAGGGAGGGAAAGAATGAGGTGGCGGGTGGGGGGGATGCTCTTAACTTTCTAACACGCTCCTATAAGAAGTCCCAATGTAAACAGTCCTGAGATACATATTCAGCACCAATTGCAGAAGGAGATACCACGTCAGGCAAGAAAGTATACGCATGTCGTACCCATATTCTGAAAAGTCGCCAAATGCCTCATTCTTACAAATAAATGCGGTGGTTCTCTTTACAGATTATCCAGGCTTCTGTTACAGTCCCGAGGGAGAGACGAAAGCACTTTGCAGTTCTAAAGATGGTTCTGCTCCTTATCGGCTGAGAAGAAAATCTGGTACGTAGGATGTTGTAATCACAATTTAGTAAGGATGGGGGACTAGTACTGAAAGTCCCTTTCGGTCTGACAAAAAGCCATTTTATTTCTGGTTTTGGAGCTCACGGCCAATTTGAATACTATTTGAGGCTGCGTGAAGAGGGGGCTCTCGTGCTTTTGTTCTAAAACTCTTTTCTGCTTAACTCTCCATTTTCCGGTGGATATAACACACATTGACCCAGTAACTCTGCTTTGCATAGTGTCTTACCAATGGCACACAGGTGCTTACATCCCGTTTACTATCGCTAGTGAAAAATAGTATCCTATAAATCAGAGGTCCCTAATCCCCTGGCCATCGACCAGTACTGTTAGGAACCGGGGTATACAGCAGGAAGTGAGTGGCAGGTGACTGAAGCTTCATCTGTATTTGTAGCCACTCCCCGGCACTAGCATCACTGCCTCAGCTCCACCTCAGAGCATCAGGCATTAGATTCTCATAGGAGCACCGCTCCCTGGTGCCAAAAATGGTCGGGGACCGCTGCTGTAAATAACACATAGAAAAGATTATTCATACCTAAAATTTTAACATATAGTTGCTGAAACAGACTTCATGTAGTATTCTCTTAGCCCTCAGATATTTTTTTTCATTTGAATTAGTATTTATTGAGTATCTGCCTAATCCCCTATACTGTGCCAAGGACCGGGAATGCAAGAATAAATAATACATGTGATTCCTACTTGCAAGGAATTCATAGTCTGGTGGGAGAGTCAAAAAAAAAAGTGACTGAATACCATCCATGCGATGGAGCTGTCATAGAGCCGAATGGAGAAACGTGGAAAGACAAAGGAGAGAGAAGGCTTCACGGAGCAGAGGTACCCCAGATGTCATCTGGAGGCTGAAGAGGCAGATGGGGTGGAAACAGCACATGCTGAGGTCCTGGGACTTGAGCCAGCATCCCTTAGACAGGACACCTATTGCCAGTTATTCTGCTTGGCTGGAACGTGCGGTGGAGCTGGGGGTCGGGGTGGAGGAACTGGGAAGGTGAAATGGAGATAGATGTGGCTGGAGATACAGAGAGGGAGGGGCCCGATCATGGAAGGCGAGTAAGCCACACAGAGGGTTTGAACTTGATCCTGTAAGCTGTGGAAGGATTTAAGCAAAGAGATATTTGCCTTTTAAAAAGAAAGTTCAGGCTCAATGTGGAAAATGAAGTAGGCAGGGAAACCGTCCTGTCGGGGTGAGAGATGGTGAAGGCCGGATTGAGACAGCGGTGGCTGGGATTCCATAAGGCTGTGATGGACGAAAACAGGAGTTCAGAATGATCCCCTGACCGATAACTTGGCAGGGTCATGTCAGTGACAACCAAGATAAGAGGTACAGATGAAGAAGCAGAGGTGCAGGGAGACAGGTGAGCTGAGACCGGGACATGTTGGGTTTGCTAGGTCTGTGGGCATGTCGGGGAAACGTCAGATTGGCAGTTGGCATTTGAGGTCTAAGGCTTGGGCCAGGGGTCCAGCATGAGAATATAGAATTGAACTTACCAGCTTATTGGAAATTCTTCTATAGGAGCTAAGGAAATTGCTCTCCTGGTTGATAGGGTTGGTGTTCTGTTATGTGACTCCTGATGCACGGCTGAATGTTTATCTTACAATTTCACTAAGGTGACTGTCCTGCGGCTAAGTGTCTCTAAGCAATGGGGATCTAGGTAAATTTGATAGAGATTTTCTAGAGCTCAATTAATTTGCTTGTAAACTAATGTTCATTTATAAAATAAAAAAAACTTTATTTGGTGCAAATGATACTGGCCTTATTTTTCCTCCTAGAACCTTCCTCAAGATCACATAAAATTTTGAAGACCGGTGGTAAGTCCTAAAAATCTTTTTTCATTCTTATCGATATCCACTAAATCAAACCATACCTTAAAAAATAAACACCAGATGATAACAGATTGACAGATTTGATTAACTTCTATAAGTAATAGTGCCCCGTTATAAAATGTAAAGCCGAATGACATAAAAATGTTCACAATATAGATAACAGGCATAAAAAATTAATATCTTTATTATGTAAAGAACTCCTATACATCAAAAAGTAGAGACAAAGGACTCTTTTTTAAAAGGCAGAGACTATAACTGGACAGTTTCGTAAATGAAACACAATCTGCCAGTAAAATTTGTAAATGATCACCAATATTAGTAATCAGAAAAATCATACATTTAAATGAGATTGGCATTGGGGGAGGGGAGCTGCTGGCTTGGCCAAAAGATATAGAAAAACAAGCACTCTGGAACTATTGGTGTGTAAATGTCTGCAACCTTTTTGAAGCAAAATTTGGTGATGTCCATTTACATTTAAAATGTGCATCTGCCCAGGGACCCAATAATTTCATTTTTTCACTTTTACAAATTTTACAATGTACACGTCCGTGTAGAAGTACTCACCCAAAATCTAGGGCAGGATTTTTACTTTATATGCTCTGTCATTAAACAATTTTTTTAAAATGAGACACACACATGATCAAGGTATCTGTGAGGGTGTGGCTCTGTGAATCTCTCCCCACTACTCCAGGTGTACCACCCCTTTAGCACAGCGCCAAGGTGACCCCATTGACAAATGCTGTATCTTTCAGTTATGGCCAAGTAAATGTTTAGAATGTAACAGAATCATAGTCTTATATTTAAGTGATTTTCGTGGCTTAGGGCATGTGAATTTTTTGTCAGATAATACATATTTTGAGGGGAAGCTTTTGAAACTTATTAACATGAATGGGTTTGTTGCTCTCAGGAATTAAGGAGTATGCTTCAGTCAGATGCATTTAGGCTGTTTTATGAATAGTATGGGACATATAAGTAGGATAACTGAGAGTCGTTTTCTAAAAATTAGGTCCAAAGAGCCCAGAAGCTTCTTGAGCTTCAATTATGAACAATAAATTTAAAAGTTCTGTAAAATACAAAATTTTACCTATGTGAGATACATTTTTAATCATCAAACTTAAAAAAAAAAAAACTTTTATTTTTCAGAAACAGCACGAGACATCCAAAAGGTAAGCACTATTACATTTCTTATTTTGAAATGTTTACTGTAGGCACTTTGTATAGGTACCCTTATATATCTCATCCCCAGCCTGTGTTCCAAGTGTAAACAATTATTTTACATTTTGACATAGATTTATGTGAGGACTTGTCCTTATAACCGCCTCCCTCTCCTGCTTCATCTCTCGGAACTAAGGCAATAATTTCTTCCTCCCTCTGCCTCACCACTCACCTCAGAAACTGTAAGGTTAGGATGTCAAACCCACACAGTGCTAGCCTGGTCCATCCCACTTTGCTTGTGCCTCTGCACGTGTAAGACAGGCCCTTGCATCCTAGGTATTGCTTCCTTCTCAAAGCATTAGGCTTCAGACACGAACATCCCTTTCTAAGAATATGGTCTTGCTGCTGGTAAAAGAGGCGAGATCAAATGTCATACAATGAAACTTCACTATATCGAGTTTTGATTTTTCTTCCTCTGATAAAAGGTTAGGAAAAGGGGAATAAAAGTGGTATTCTCCATTGGAAGATGTATATATCCCAATTTATTACCTATGATGAATAGATACTACATCCTGACCTGAGTAACAAGCGTCCAATATGGCTACTGATCAATTGTCTCAATGAACAATTCTTAGAGAACTGATTGTGGCTTTTTAATGTTCTATGTTACTATGAAACTCTCTCCTCACAATTCCACTTGCACAATTCCTTAGCACAGGGCCAGAGAGACCCTGTTCATAAATGCTATCTCTTTCAGTTAAATCCAATAAAATGTCTAAAAATCAACATAGTCTTATCTCTAAGTAATTTTCTTAAAATTTGGATGTGTAGATTTTTTTTTTCCAGGTAGTACATATTTTCGTTTGGAACCTTTTGAAACTTATTAACATTAATTGGTTCATTGTCCTGAAATATGGCATGAGATTTTGATTTTTTTTTTAACCTACTTTATTTTCATAAACAAATGCTATGGATGGTACCTGCTCTTCAAGCCAGCCAAACTAAGGTCATAGAGCCAAGCCCCACTCAGTCTCAGGTGTGGGAATCACTCTATTAGTCCTAAAGATACAATCTCAGGAGCTTCTTGGAAACTTTCTACCGTAGTTATTAAGCCAAGTCTCCATATGGGGAATAGCTAAGTCTTATAAAATCTAAAGACAAGAAAGAAATAAAGCATCAATGTATTTTTTTCCTAGTGGTAAAATTCCATCTCCTAACAGTAATGAACATATACTAAGTGCAAGAACAGGTTCACTGCTGATTAAAGAGTTTATAATAGGACATGTTACATAATAACATCTTAATATTTCTCTCAGAATATATATTCCAATGCCATGTGTGTATATGTATACACATATGTGTATATACAGAAGCGCTTATAGAAGCTTTGCATTAAGACATGGATGCAAATCCATTTCTCCACTTATAAGCTGTATGACTATATAGAGGCGACTGTTAACCTTACCAAGACTTAGTTTCCTAATTTACAGCATTGTTATAAAAATTAAATACGATAGCATGTTTTTAAAGGTGCTCATTACAGTACTTGGCACAAAGCAAATGCTCCATAAATGGCAGCTGTTATCATATTAAATATGACTTAAATATCATATTAAATATCTATTAAATAGCCATAATGCTGACAATGTGGAAAAATGAGGGGAAAAAAATGTTCATCATGGCTCCAGTGAAATTGAGAGATCTAAACCACATGCTTCTAGGTTGTGCCCATTCCATATACTGATTATTCCTTAACTCAGAACTTTTTCAGTTCTCATGATGATTTATTTGATGAAAAATATCCACTTCCAAAATACTGCTATCTGCATTTCAAGTGTAATTACTTTAAAGTACTATACTTTGATATTAATAATTCAGGTTTCCTAATTTTCTAACACATCTGGGAATTTTTCTGGAATAAAAGATTTTGAGAAGGGATTACTTCCGGCTCTTCACAAAATCATTTTGTCACTTTCAAAATGTTTTGTCGTGATGTAAGTAGTTAATACTAACATGTTTATTTTGTAAAATGTAGTTACTGGGTGCCTATTATTTTGAAAACATTATACCAGTGCGGTCTGAATGAAATGAAAAGGAAGAGATACTAAAGGGTAAAGGGGAGGAAAAAAAGAGCCATAAATATAATACTATCTATATATTTGCGTGTGTGCATGTATGTCCATATGTGTGTGTATTCATTTATTCCTAGGCCTCAAATGGTCCATGGTTTTACTATGTGGGGAAAAAAAAAAGTGAACAAAAGATTAAACGATCGACTGGATTTATTTTACGTTTAAATTTTTAATAGAAAAATAACATTCAGGATGAAATTTTATTCTTGCCCTCCCTGCTTTTCTCCTCCCTCCCTGATAGACAGACAGGCAGACAGGCATAGTGACAGGTAGATATTCCAAGGCAATATGTATCCTAGTTTCACTGACAAGAGATGAAAAAATCCTTGCTAATTTGACATTTCCAATAGGTTACTATAGTGTTTTGATCAGGAAATATATCTCTGATACTAATTAGTTTGAACTGGTCTTAACCCTTTCAAATTAACTTTTTGAAGCTAATCCCAGAGGGCAGTCTACTCCCAGTCTGTACAATTGAGCTCCATCAAGAAAGGTTCCAAGTTATAAAAGATCCCATTGTTTTCTTTGATTAGCCATCATTAATGTCACTCATATTTTACTTCCTAACAGGTATCTAAATTTTACTTAATTAAGTGTATTTTGAAAGAAACTAAAATTTTCATCAGCTCGATAGTGGATTAAATTACATTCCTGCAACAAAGGCTCTTTGCCTAGAACCTATAAACCAGAGCAGTGCTGGTCAGGTGCATGGCAAGTCTGTAGATCTAAGGGACACTCTTGGAATGTGCAGTCGGATCACTGACCGAGGCTTCTGGTACACCAAAAAACCCACAATAAAACCCCTAGGGCTCAAGCCCCAAACAGAAACCAGATAGAAATCAGACAGCCCTTGGCAACTCTATATGTTCATTAATATAATGGTATTTGCCAAGTGTACATCGAAATTATTTGAAGTATTTAAGAGGTTTCTGTATTTAGCTGATTTCCTGCATTGGGGTAAGGGATTTGGGACTCAGACCTGGGTTTGCATCCTAGCCTTTCTCCTGACTACTGAGACAAGTTACTGAATCCATTATGAGCCTAGATTTCCTTGCCGTGAAACTGGTACAATCATATCTAACTCATAGAGTGATTGTGAACATTAAATTTGTAGACTGTCTGCAAACAGCCTGTTTCTGAATAAATACCGGCTCCAGTCCTTTCTGACCCTTTTGCAAAAATCTGAATTTCAACTCAAAATCAACAATGTTTACTGATCATTTTCTTTGAGAATATTCCAGTCTAGTGGAAGAGGCGATGTGTAAATACAGGAAAATGTCATAAGTTATGTATCCACGGTGCTGCAATTCAGTCCGTGTGTTTCTATCCCCCTCAGGTTTCCAGAGAAGAAGCGTCTCCCCAGGGGACTTCAGCAGTGCCATCTTCCGCCCAGAGAAACAGTCAGCCCAGCAGTTCTGCCATCCTCAGTGTGCTTCACGGGGGCGGAACCGTCAGAAACATCTGGACAGACCACCAGATCAGGCAAGCCTTGTTTCCCAGTCGACGGTCCCCGCAGGAGAACGAGGATGACGAAGATGATTATCAGATGTTCGTGCCATCCTTTTCCTCTTCAGATTTGAACTCTGCCAGACTGTGTGAAGAAAGCACTTCAAGTCGCCCTTGCAGCTGGCATATGGGACAGCTCGAGTCCACAGAGACCGCCGGCTCTGGCCACAGGGTTGTTCGGCGGGCCAGCAGTGCTGGGGAGAGCAACACGTGCCCTCCCGAAATAAGAATTAGCGATGGCTCTCAGTACAGTCCCCGAAGGGAGCTGCAGAATGACGCTAAAACAGAAGGGCAGGACAGAATGACTCCTTTTGGGTCATCTATAGAGTTGACTATTGATGATATAGACCATGTCTATGATAACATAAGTTATGAAGACTTAAAACTAATGGTCGCTAAACGGGAAGAAGCTGAATTCACTCCCCCCAAATCAGCCAGAGACTCTGTGTGCCCCAAGAGCACCCCGGAGCTAGCCTTCTCCAAGGGGCAAGTGAGCCACGAGAAGAGCCCTCTCCACACAAAGAGAGCTGGAGCTCCGGCAGGTCGAGAGGCATCAAACCAAAGCACGCACGAACTCGAGGTGGTGGAGGAAAACATCTATGACACTATAGGGCTCCCAGACCCGCCCTCACTGGATTGCAAGCGCAGCAGCCCAGAGCGTTCCAAGAGGGGCACCTTCTTAGGTCTAGACGCCGACTTCACGTGCTGTGACAGCCTGAGGCCCTTCGTTTCCCAGGATAGCCTCCAGTTCAGCGAGGATGAAACGCCTTACCACCAAGGCCCCTCTGAGAATGATTACTTGAGTTTGCTGTATAACTCCTTCAGCTGTAACTTGTCTGTAGCTGATAAGTCTATATCTGATAAACTGTCTGAAGAAGTAGACGAAATCTGGAATGACCTGGAAAATTACATCAAGAAGAACGAGGTCAAAGCTAGAGACCGGCTCCTTGCAGCATTTCCCGTTAGCAAAGATGACGTGCAAGATAGGCTGCACTCCGAGAGCACGCCTGAGCTGAGCAAAGACGCAGCGTATGCCATGTCTACGCTCTCGCTCCCCGAGAGCCATGCCTTCCTCACGCCGCTGAAAGACAGGCCTGGCAGAGGGAGCCGGGCCAGCTGCCCGTTGGAAGGAGACCTGATATCTAAGGAAGGCTCCTTTATGAGCCTCAACCGGCTCTCTCTGGCCAGCGAAGTCCCTCCTGTGGAAAATCCCTATGACTTGGCCAACAGCAGTCTGTCCCAAACAGACCTGGAAACCCCCGATCCTGGGGTGGATGCCACAGATAAGACAAAAAGCAGGGTTTTTATGATGGCTAGGCAATACAGTCAGAAGATCAAGAAGGCAAATCAACTTTTGAAAGTGAAAAGCCCAGAGTTGGAGCAGCCAGCAACCAGCCAGCAACATAAGTCTGTGCACAAAGATCTGGCAGCCATCTTAGAAGAAAAAAAGCAAGGAGGGCCTGCCATCGGTACGTTCCGCCACACTGCTTTTCTTCCTTCTTGAAAGTAAGACGTGAGAGCGGCGTTCAGGTTTTAAATGTCCTTAAAACCGGGAGAACATTGTCCCTCAGATGTTCATTCTCTCAGAGTGAGACCACAGACTTACGAATGTGGCCTGTCAAAAAAAACACAATTTTCCTCCCACCTTTCTAAGTGCTTCTGGCTGGGCTAATAGTCAAATTAACATGAGACAGATCAACGGGAAAAAAATGTCCAAAATTTATTACAGACGTATAATTGGGGGTGCCATAAGAATATGAGAACCAAGACCACATTGGGCAGTTGAGGTGTATATGCCGTCCTGAGCTAAGGAGAAGAGGGTGTGTGGTTTGGGATGACAAAGGGTGGGAAGGCAATTCCCAGAGACGTGCGAAAGCAAATGTTTGGTAAATAAACGTTTGCTGGGCCATCTTTAACAATGGGACTCAGAGAGGACATCGAACAAATGGTTCTGGGTAGGGTCCTCCCTGCCTATCACACACGAGTTTATATTAAACTATAGTTATCTAAATGGTATTTCCCCTGCTGGAGCAAGTTCTCTAAATTCCTTTTAGGCAGTTAGGAGGAAGGTCAAAGGTTTTTCCTGAGTCTTTCTTTTCTTAAAAATAACCTACTGAAATAATCAGTATCCCGAAAGGCATATTTGGGGGTTGCAACCTCTGCTTCCCTTAACCCATTTCCCATTTGCCGAGTACTCACCAGCGGCACTTATGGCTACAGCGTTTACCCCGAGATAACTCACGGATTACAGCCCTAACCTCACCCCCAAAGTCTGCCACGAAATATCTCGCTTTTATTATTATTTTCACATCGCTCTAGTAAATCGATAGTCTTTGGAAACAAATGACATCATTCTATTTATAGCATTCTGTTTTTAGTAGCAGTATTTCCATTTACGAAATATAGTAATTCTCGATCGCTGAAAATGTCAAATCCTAGAAAACGTAGCATTCCTACATGCGATGTTAACATTGTTCTCAAACAGTTGTTCACCAAAGACTCATTTGATGAATCCGGTTTATGTACACATTTCGATTACATTAGGATCAGAGACAAGTTCTGTTTAGAAATAACTCCAAGAACAGTTTTTATATTTTATCCTCACATTGAAAACCAGTCAGATTTACTTCAGCCTCCAAGAGCACGTTTATGTAAAATTATATTAACGCTGGCAGTGAGCTGCACTTTTTTTCTAAACGGGAAATGGGTTAACTAGCACCGATGAGATCATTACTGTCCCTTCCTACTTCACTGACTCCAGCAAGTCGGGGTGTGATTTGGTGTCAGAGGATTTTGTTGTGCATGAACATTGTCACTACAGATTTGATGTTTTCAGAAGTTTTCTCTAATATAATCTGAACTGTGAAAAATAGCTATCAGTTTAACTTGTGGCATGTAGAGCTTTTCCCTGGTTATCCGTGTGTTAGGAGGAGTTAGCAGCTCGCATAAGCTTTTAAGTCTTGGAAGCGGAATAGGATTGCTCTTTGCTCCAGAATCCCAGCAAAATTACCCACTCATCCTAACAGATGAAAGATCCTTTTTTTTGTTTTGTTTTGTTTTGTTTTGTTTTGTTTTGTTTTGTTTTTAGCTGTTCACACTCTATCTCAGTTGTTCTCTCATATTTCGGTACCAGTTGATTTTTTAAATAGCACCTATAATGTATTTAACACTATCTCATCCGGTATTTTTATATATGCTGCCAAAAAGTTTAGTTCTGTGGGACAGAACTAAACTAGAATCTCAGGTCTTATATTGGTATGCTTAGGGATAAAGGAATGAGATGTTCATGGCTGAACTTTGTTCTCTATTATAAAGAAGTACATACCCCATGGCTAAATTAGAGAGAGTTCTGAAGGACAAAGCTTAATACTGATATTGGTGGCAGAGCCTAGATATGAATAAAGTACACAACTGTCATGGAAAGAAAAAACTCTGAGGGTGCTGGTTCTCACCCAGGGGACTTTCACTTCCATATCCAGAGATTTCTGGGATAAGGCCCAGGAATTAGTGTTTAAATTCAGTGTGGACTCTCAATCGCATTTAAAGACTCCCTGCCTTGGATTTTCTGACAAAAGAACACCTCGGTATCAAGTAAGAGGAGACAGTTCTACAGTTAAAAGTAAAGATAAGGTGGCTTAGTATCAGGGCACGTTCAGATACTTCGCTTGATGGCGACATGGCTCAACTGGCTAGGTTGATGCCATTATTCTCCTTTCTTTGGAATTGTTTTATCTCCATGGAAACCAGAGAATAAGAAGGGGATATTCAAGTCCTAAATGAATCCACAAGTTGCATGACAAGACTCTGTAGGGAATTTTTTTTTAAGTTAGAGGGTATTTAAGAATCGCCTAAAGCTTTACCCTTTCCTAGAACTAATCATGTAGTAAAAATTTTTGACAGAGAAGTTAAGCCCTGAGATTGCTACCCAAAGGATTATATAGACTCTCTTTGAGTTGTTCTTTTTTTTTTTTTCAAATAAAGGTGAAAAAATTATTTCGTATGAATGTGAGAGAGACTAGATCTCATGTATTTTTCTCCCTGCAATAATATGCTTGAATTAAATCATGTCCCTTTTGCAATACTAGTATTGTTAAGCTGGTTTGCTGTCGTATAAAGAAAAAGTGACAGAGTTCCAGCGCAGAAGGACTATTTTGGGGGCACAGGTGGCATTGGAAACAGCAGTGTATTGGCAGTGTTACCACTGACTGAGTCTGGGGTAGGGCTCCTCAGAATGAGAGAAAATATACCAAGGTTTCTGATCATGATGGATTATGCCAGCAGACTGTCCTTTGAAAAGTGCTAATCACCTGAGCCAGGTTGTTTTGAATATGGACCATCCATTAAAATGTAAAACTCTAACCTTGACAGAAGCTCATCCTTCAATGCTGAATCATTAGGGCTGGCGGCTACCTTGAATGTCTTCTTTGTTGCCCACCTTTAAGGATAAATAGATTTCCATTTGGGATTTTCTTTTGCTTCTTTTTGCTTTCAGCCTGTTCTTTTTGTTTTCCCTACTGGTGTCATCTTGGGACTGCATAGGATCTTTTCTCAGCTTTGTGTCTGGGTCCTTTTTTGACATGGTGGGCTACTATCGACATTCTCCCCACAAAGAGGGGAAGATCTCTCCCAAGTCATCTTCTGAGAGTGGAGTTGTCCCTAGGGCCGGCCATCTCTCGGACCTGAGGAATCTTCCATCTGGGTGGATCGAGACCACTTCCTGTGCCCACTAGGCGTTCAATTAGTTGACGTGATGACTCCTTTTCTCTCTCTTGTTTATCTGGGCACAGGACGTCGTAATCGAATGGACCGATTCTCCAGACTTCTTCGTATGGGCCTTGCCACTTTGCCAGGAGCTTGCTCTCGGTGCTGTACGGAAGGAGGAGCACCCTATTCACCCGCCGAAACTCTCGAGCACCTTTATTGAACTCTCTAGCCCGGGGGGGTCTACAGGCCCCGGGGCAGATTTCCGCCTAGAAATCACCCAACCAGGTCTAGTCACTGCTCCTGCCTTTCAGAGCCTGGTGTAGCATGCTGGCGATCTGGTTCAGGCAGGCCTCCCTCCTGTAGTCTGTGAGGCCACAGAGGCCTCGGGGTTCCCTTTTTTTGTGATGTTTTACATGGGAGAAAACTCCATACCAGCTTGAGGAATCTTCCTCCTCGTGCAAAGTAGAGAAGGCAAAATCACATTTTATGCTTTGGTCTACATCTCAAGCACCATCAGAAACACTGACTTTACTCCTCTGTCCTGAAAACAGTGTATTTCGTACTTCTCTCAGTAAGGTTCACTTCAAATTCGTAGGTGTCTCCACCTTTTAAACTTACAAAAGAGAAATAACCAGAAATAGCTCTAGGATTGTCACATAATGACAATGTACATGTTCTATAAAGACTACTACTGCTAGAACTAAGGATGAGGGGGAACTTTGATCCAGCTGGCTAATACTGAGCTTTTTAGGCTAGAGGTGTCGTCTTGGGCTGGCTATTTCCTATACGTCTGGCTGAAGGAATCTCATAGCTATTGCTTTGGAAGCTTGTCTCTTGTTCACACTGGCATCAAACAAGTTATAGACTCTCTTCGAAAGTCAAACTGAGACCAAAACAAAAAACAAAAAAACCCCCACAGAAACTTAGATAGGGACAACATACTGTCTATTTGTGAGATATTTTTTATTCCAAACTTATAAATGGCCAGTGTTTTCATGATCCGAGAGAAACTGTACACATTAAGAGTTATCTATAAAGAACATTTTAATTGAAGGCTACCTTCCTGCTTCCCCTTTTCCTGCTATGCCCCTGATTTCTAGGCCGCCTCACCAGTCTCAGTGGTATGGTCTTGGGGAAAGCACATCTATTTTCACACTGTGCTCAAAAGGAGGCAGTGCAAAATTATCTGAATAATTAAGTAGTTTTTTTTGTGTGTGGACCTTGTCAGCTTAAAATCCCTTATTTTTTTTTTTATTTTATTTTATTTTTTATTTTGTTTTTTATGCCTATAGCACCTGGTCTTCCTAGGTGGTCTCCCATCCAAATACTAACCAGGCCCGACCCTGCTTAGCTTCCGAGATCAGATGAGATGGGGCTTGTTCAGAGTGGCATGGCCATAGACTTAAGTAGTTTTTGAGACCAATTTCTATCTAGAATTATGTTTGGTGCTCTGTCAGCATTGTTTTCCAAGATTAAAAGAGCATAGACTAGCTAGGATAATAAACTAACCCATATAAAACAACTAGCAACACAAGAGTGTGTATGTGCATGTGTGCATGTACATGCATCAGCGTACAACCAATAGCGAGTATTTTTTGCACACCGAGTATATATAGATGCACACTAAGTATATAAGACTTCAGAGAAGAGAGATCAGTTGGAAAAGAATTCATGAAAGTGGGTAGGGCTTATGGAGGGTTTTGAGAGGTAAATGGGATTTTAATAAGCAAAGGAAGGAAAGTGTGATAAGGAAGAAAAAGGCATGGGAAATACTGCAAATATTTTGGATAATACATGGTTTCAGATTATCTGGGTCACTATGTTCTAATTGTTCTTACAAGACTTTGTAGTTAAATTTGGGCACTACAGGAGTTCAACTGGACTTTTTAATTAACCCTCACTGCTTTCAAAGTTGTCATCTTCTTGGAAACTGGTGACAGCTCAGAGCCTTCCTGATTCAGCTATTGGATCAGGCTCAGGGCTATAGTGTAGGTGAGAATGGCTTGGGCAGAACCATCTGACTTTCAGGTGAGACGGCTAACCAATGGCTATGAAAAGGTCTAGCTGGCCTTGATTGGGTTTCAGAGTCGACGAAACATTATAGATTTTAAGGTGGCTGTCGTGGGCACTTTGGTGTCCGTGTAGACTTTGTCTCTTAAAGGGCTGCCAAATCTTAATTGATATGGAGAGTTTTAACTCTGCCTTTTAAGGAGTATTAGCTCAAGTACTTACTACTAGAAATTCTAAACTAATCATCTCTGTCCTTCCAAGGACTTTGGACTTGAAAACCTGAACGATCTGTATTTAGCATCTACAATGAGAAGTTAAACAGACTATTTACCCTGATTTTGGGGACCAGGGGCAAGTAATTTGAGGAGTTTGCAATTAAAAGGCACACAGAACAACAACAGTTGTTTTCTGTCCTAATAGAAGGTAGACTCAAAAGAAAGAGTAGAAACAGGACTAAATATTTAAATTCAAAAAATAATTTACTAACAACAAGTTACAAAAAATACAAATAGCTCAAAGAAGAAGAAAACGTAATGCCCTTTGCTGGTTATCATATATGGGATAGATTCCCTTCATGGAGATTGTGTAGATGTGGTCTGTCCGATTTATAGGGTGCATGGAATTCTTTGAATCTAGGTTGGTTGTATGGGTACTTGGATGGGGAGGGCGGGGGCACCTGCTCTTGAAATTCACATCTCTGGGCTCTCTCTTTCTCTTAAATCATTCCTGGCCCCAAAGAATGCTCTATCTATAGCATGGTTCTGTTAATGTCTTTAGAAAAGTCTGTACTCAGATGGGGAGCAGAGAGAAGAGCCTCATAGCTTAATCTGAAATGGCAATAGCTTTCATGGAAGTAATAGTTAAATCCTGTTGTGGAACCATTACTGGAGAGCACTAGATCACTGATTATATGCACAGATGGCACATTCTGAATGTCTTGGAAGCACAAACTTCCATGCCCAGCTTCTTGGGGATGGGAAAAGAGATGTGGGTCAATTAATATACGTGGCCCTGATGGACGGGAAGGGAGTACCTCCTGTAGACATTGACTCCCCAGACAGAAGCAGTGCAGGGCTGCCTGCAAACAAATATAGGAACAACTGCAGAGAGCGGCCTCTTCTGGGAGTAGCTGCCTGAGAGCAGTCAAGACTGGTGAGAAGCCAGCGGTAGCCATTGCATGGTGGGGTCATGCTTCTTTTTATGACTCCTTGAGTTATTTTTCATTGACCAGGGTTTAGTGCTGACTTTCTTGTTTTGATGATGCCATTTTTAGCACTGACACTTTCGTGCTTGTAAACAACACTCGAAATTCCCATTACAAATAGGAAATACTTGCAGACCTGCTGTTGAAATAAAGTAATCCAGAATTAGATCAAATTAAACGAACTTTTAGTTGGCATTTTAATTTTTTTTTTATTAAACTATGGATTATTTTATTAGTTTGTGTTGCTTAGTATTTAATGGTTAGTTATCCTCAAACTTAAAAGTTCTGTCTACTGTTTAAGTTTTAAAAATAGGTTAGAATGTTAAGTTCTTATTTTTTTAATCTTCTCAGGTAGGAATAATCCTGTGTATATTTATCATTTCAATCTTTGCCTTCTAGGTGCCAGGATTGCTGAGTATTCCCAACTGTATGACCAGATTGTATTCAGAGAGACTCCCCTTAAGACTCAGAAGGATGGCTGGGCCAGCCCTCAAGAATCTTCCAAGCTCAGGTCTACATCACTTTCTCAGGCCCAACATAGTAGTGAGGATTGGCTTTTGCATTCAACCTATAGTAATGGAGAATTAGCAGATTTCTGTCCTCAGCCAGAGAAAGACTCAAAGCCAAAATATCCCACTTTAGAGATCAACACAAAAAGTACTCCAAGACAATTGTCCACTGCTTGCTCCGTGCCTTCTCTTCAAACCTCCAATCCTCTGCTGGGCTCCATGCAGAGACACAGCGTGGTAGTCAGTCAACCTAACAAAGACAATTCATGTCAAGGCCATCTTTACAACTCTTTGGGTCGGAAAGGAATCAGCGCTAAATCTCAGCCTTATAACAGGACACAGTCATCTTCCTCAATCTTGATAAACAAATCAGTGGACTCCATCAACTACCCTAATGAAACGGGAAAGAAACAACTGCTGTCTTTACACAAAAGTTCAAGGTGTGAGAGTCACCAGGCTTCGCTGCCAGGTATAAGTGACTCATGTCAACAGGGCACTGAAAAACGCTCCGACCTCACTCTCCAAGATTCACAGAAAGTTCTGGTAGTAAATAGAAATTTACCCTTAAATGCCCAAATAGCTACACAGAACTATTTTTCCAATTTCAAAGAGACTGAAGGAGATGAAGATGACTATGTGGAAATAAAGTCAGAAGAAGATGAGTCGGAATTAGAGCTATCTCACAGTCGTAGAAAGAAATCTGACCCGAAGATTGTGGATGCTGGCTTTTCTGATAGTGTCTGCAGCAACACATCTTACTCTTTGAACAGTCCATGCACTCCAAAAAAGCCAGTAAGTGGCAAACTTGGGGTTTCACCCTATCTGACACCATACAACGATTCTGACAAACTGAATGACTATCTCTGGAGGGGGCCATCTCCCAATCAGCAAAACATCGTCCAGAGTCTAAGGGAAAAGTTTCAGTGTCTGAGTTCCAGCAGCTTTGCCTAAGGCTCTTAATAGTAGCTTCCTGAATTAACTTCTTATTATGCTCACACATTACAGATACTGAGAGGTGTTTTATATGTACCGGATTAAAACAATTTTGTAATAACCAGAGGTGTAACATATACTTTCTTTTACAGCACAACTTTTTGAAAAGGCTGATGATCTAGCCAAGATTATACTAGAGGCAATGTCGGCATCTGTGTTTTCTGATGCTGCTTGTCTTCATGTTTCATGTAAGTCAATCTTACTTGAAAATTTCCAGGTGTTTTGTTTGTTTTAACAAGATGGCCATGATATTTCCCCCATATCTTGACAATAATTGTGCCCAGACTTTAATAAATGCAATAATCTTCTTATTATACAGAAGCCATGAGTAGTTTTATCCTAGGAGTAAAGGCAGCAAAAGGAGGCACTTCCACAGGTTTTAAAAAGGAAAAGAAACTAAAGCTATTTAAAGGATTATGCTTATTACATCTGGCATTTTTGTTCTGTTTGTGGCAAGACCCTCGAATAACTTAAGCTAAAGATATCTAATTGGAGCATACCCTATGGTGCCCATTTTAGGGTTTCTTATGGTGGTATTCCTACATCAGATCATTGCAATGCAGAAATTGTATAACTGTTGGAAATTAGAATATAACAGGACCACTTTTCTATAAGCCAAATCTTTACCTGGATTCCTGGACAAGGCCTGGAGAATGTGCTCCTCATCACATTTATTTTATGATGACGAAATGGGACAAATGAATGATTCTCTCAATAACAAAGAAAACCAAGGGCAAGAAAATGCAAATTGACTTAACTATTGGAAAAGTTGGGTTGACATCTGGGAGCAGCTTGACTACTCATATTTCAGTTGAAGGGGATGAAGGATGGGGAAATAGCACCCTTCCTACTATTTTTTCTTGTGCCTCTCTCTAATCAACACAAAGTAAAACACAAGCAAAAATAAAACAGAGCACTTTAAAGTTACCTTTTCTAGAGCAGTTTTTCATATGAACTTTCATGAATTTTGTACTCAACCAAATGACCTGATCCCAACCTGGGGGATTTCTTTGATTGCAATGAAATTTATTTCCTAACCAGACATAAGATGGGGCCTTATTTCATTGTTTTGCGAAATATTAAAGACCAGAATCTTTGGTTAGTAAGTTCTAACTCGTAACATCTTTTATGTTGTAATTATGGTCTCTAAATAGCAGTTTATTGTGTTATGTTGAATAAAACTCTTAATGGAAGGAAACTGAGAAACAAAAGCAAAACCTTGTGAGTAGAAAACAAGATGAAAGAAGCTAAAGAAAAAAATGAAGGTGGATTTGTTGCTCCTTTAGAAAAATATTGTTTTACTGAAGACTCCAGTCAGTGCAACGACGCTTCTCAAACCCTAGCTTTTGCATTTTAAGCAGTTTTACATTCTGTGGCCCCTTCCCCATCCTCTGTTTTCATTTTAAAAGATGTAATAATATGTATAGGGTAAAGGGATCTGGGCTTTTTATTGAGGGTAAACAATGATATTGATTTGAGTCAGTGACATCTTACCATAATTCTTTTCCTCTTTTTAAGTCCTGTGCCTCTCAGCTATAAAACAAAATGTGACCATCTTTATTGTATAAACAGGTACCTAAGGCATTCATTTTTCTTTTTAAATAACAAAAAATAACCCTAGTTTCTTGTTTCTCTATACCATGTTTTCTTCTCGTAGCTTATAAAACAAAGTCCATATTGAATAGCATGGTTCTGGAAATATTTTTCATTGTCTTTCTTTAAACATGATATGAATCTTCAAGATTATGCAAGGTCAGAGAAGACAAGCACTGTAAGAAGGTATATTCTTAGATTTGCTAAAGATATTTGTGTGTTTGCGAAACATTAGCTGACTCTTCTTGTCCCAAGAATGCAGTCTCTCATTTTTGCTTTTTTGTTTCTATGGCCCAAGTTGTATATTGTCCATTCTATATTACTGTGGTGTCTTACTCTCAGAAATGATTAATCCTTCACACCAGTGTCTCGGTTTCCACTTTGATGTCACCTGTAGGAATACACCCCACTGACGAAGGTGGATATCTTATTATATAAAATGTCTACATGGTCATCTTTAGGTTCCAGGACAAATCTTTAATTTTAGAGATCACTTCTGTCAGCCAGGGTGCAGATTTTGCAAGCTGAGTGGATATACATATATATATAATCATGTTCGTATTTTTCCTCAAAGTTATCAATTACATGCTTTTGTTTAAAATAGTTTCTTTTGGAGGTAGGGTAGGGATGTATATAATCGAGGAAAAAAGAATATATGTACTTCAAAGCGTGTCACATTCTTATTAGGTCTCTGTACTGAAGGTTCAATTTTTTTATAAGTTCACTTTTCACCTATTCTTTGTGCAAGAGAAATGCATCTAGGAAAGCAGAGTTTAAATATTGTATATAAGATAATTAAAGTTAGTAATGCTCATTATTTAATAAAGTTTGTAAAGTACAAAGTAAATTATAGTGTGAATTAATGTGTTTATTCTATAAAGTTTAAGTTTTTTCCAAACTACCTTTAGTTATAATACTTTGTCTTGCCTAATGAGCCATGAAGAAAATGACTCAGGGTGATGATGCTATACCACGTCTCAGTGACAGACCATTTTCTGTATCTTTGGATTACTTTTGAAATATTGAATTTGATGTCTGGAATGGTATTTGTTTTCTTCATAGGTGGCTAAGCCAGATCTATCACTAGATTATCTTTTTTTTTTACTTTGTAGTAACAAGTCATCCTTTTAACATCCTTTTTCATTATTGAATCAAAAAATTAATGTAAAAGTTTTTTTAGTAAAAATTAAGGTTTTTTCATGTAACTTCATGTTCTGAATTTTCTTTGATACATAAAAGTTTTACAAAGAATAAAAGCATGTTAATATAAATTGATAATTATAGACACTTTCAAAAGCAATTCTATTTCCAAATATAAGCATAATATCCTAGTCCAGTATAATGAAAATATATGTTATCTAACTTTCCTCATACAGAGAAAAATGGCTTTAAAATTTTTCTTTAGAGCAGTCAAGAGTGGAGACCCATCCGACTGAAGACCCATCAGACTTACCATATCTTACTCTTGTACTTTGAGGTTGAAAAATCAATGTTTTTTTTTTTTTTACAAATCCTAAGAGTTCAATTTACAGAAGTGAATGACACTAGGAAAAAACCATGCTTTATGTAAATTCTATCCATAAATTATAATTCTAGGGCAAAAAATATCATAAAAAGCAGCAGCTTTGTAATGAGCTATGAATACAGCTGTTAAATATGAAGAGACAACATTTGTCTGTTTTCTTTTGTTAAAAAATTAATTTCTATTTTGAAGAGCAAATGTTAACAATATTTCAAGAGTTCTCACATCCTATATATTAAATAACTTCCTCTATCACATAACTTCCTCAATCTGAACAGTAGTAGTACACTCAAGGTCTATCAGCCAGAAGGGATTCCAACAAAAGAAACTGCTTCAGCAATTTTGCTAATTTACATATGTTTATACATCTTTAACTTAAACCTTGTCCTATGGATAGGATCTGGAGCTTTCTTATGCATGCTTTTGCAATGTTTTTTGTTTAAAAATATATATATATGAAGACATGAGCATTCTCTCACATTTAGCTTCTCACATTTTTCTTTCCTTACAAGTAATTTAGAGTATGAAACACCAAGATAATGTTGAATTATGCATTTAAAAGGTTAATAAATGCAAAATATTATTGCACAATCAATCCACATAACTATAAATTAATACAACTTGGGATGTTTGGTTTATAGCATATTTGAAAACATTTATAGGGGGTCAAATGTTTCTTTTTAAAGAATGTTCTAAAATTTAGCATCTGTCTCATTTGACCCCTGGAGGTGGAAATGCTTTTACCAGCTCTGCACAGTGCCTGACAATTCATAGATGTTTGGTACAGTAAATATTTAATGATTGACTAGATAGAGTCAAAAACTTGTCTGAGCCCAAAGCATGAGAAAAACAGGTTCAAATCACAGACCCAAAGGAAGAAGTAATAAATCCAATGTCACTGACTATTTTTAGAGTTCCTATCCAGTAGGTGAAAGGCTCCCTTTTCCATCTCTTGGCTATAGAATTCCAGAGAAATTTAGTCTGAGTGATATTTCCAGCAAGTTGTTAAGCTAATTATCTACATGGTCCTATGAGAACTTCTCTGAAAGTGTGTTTGGACCAAACGCTTTTCCCAACAACCAGTTTTGATGATGCCAGGAAAGCACAGAGCAACCTGGCATGCAGCTGTGGGGTTGACATCAGGGGAGGTGGAGAGAAGGGTCCAGAATGCTGAGATTGTTTTTTATTTTTTTTGTGCCAAAAGACAAACTTGCCTACTTTATGATGGTGGTGCATGCCCATGGGTAAAGTCCACTTTGCGTACCCGTGAAAAACAACGAAGCTTGATTTTCCTGACAATGCCTTATTCACAAGGCAGGTTGATTTTCCTGACAATGGCTTATTCACAGTGCATCGTACAATAGGAAACAGAGAAGAGCCCCACTTCATTAGTTCTAAAACCATGTTCATTCAGCTCCACGTAAAAGACCAGGCTAATAAGCAAATCATTTGCTCTATGCGACCAATATGCGCCCCAAATGTCCTACTGTTTGTATGTCAATGTGTGGCTCTCCATGTAGTTCTCATACAACCAGCACAAGGCCATGGGATAAGTAGGTTCCTTCTTCTGTACACCAGTTAAATCAGAGGCTGAGAATATGTGGCCCAGAGGCTGAATCTAGCACAATTTTTAAAAAGTTTAACATAAAATTCCAAATTTTCACCTTCTTTAAAAGAAAAGTTAGATCTGGCCTGTGTGGGCCTGGACTCTGGTGAGGTGACTCTAAAGGTGAAAATCTCCCTAAAAAGTGGTCACTTGCCTTTAAGCTTTGGGGAGCCTATTCCTTTGTTCTCCATCATAGACTTTGTCAGCAAATTTAAAGCTACCATCAGGCTCTTAGATGGAAATATTTTAGATGGCAAGTAAAGACTCTCAACATAAAAAACATTTCATGGAAAGTCTGCAAAACTTGTCGCTTTGGGGGTTAAAATATTATACCTGGTCCACTTTACTAGTTTATATTATCTGCCTGGCCTCTATACACCTTAAGTTTGTGAAATCACATTTGATTCTGCTTGTATTTATCAATGTTATGCTGGCTAAAATTAGGCAATTGGGGAAGACAGAGGCAAGACAAGCAGGTAGGAAGCTGTGGTAGTAGGCCAAGAACAGAAATACAAACTAGAGAAAGAGCTTCAGAGGCATAAAGGGATACTTGATTGGGGAAAATGACAACTCAGGTGGAGATGTCCTGTA
Source organism: Pteropus medius (assembly GCF_902729225.1). Lineage (NCBI taxonomy): Eukaryota > Metazoa > Chordata > Mammalia > Chiroptera > Pteropodidae > Pteropus > Pteropus medius. The sequence goes on along the minus strand of NW_024353790.1, from coordinate 1,470,235 downwards.
GGAAAAATGCTCTCCATTCCGTTCTTCTCTAATATCATAAATTCACTCAAGGCTTCAAGTACTTTGTATACTCGATCTCCTAAAATACCATCTCTAGCTTAGATGTCTCTTCTGAGTGCAAAGAGAATTTTTCCTACAGGACATCTCCACCTGAGTTGTCATTTTCCCCAATCAAGTATCCCTTTATGCCTCTGAAGCTCTTTCTCTAGTTTGTATTTCTGTTCTTGGCCTACTACCACAGATTCCTACCAGCTTGTCTTGCCACTGTCTTCCCCAATTGCCTAATTTTAGCCAGCATAACATTGATAAATACAAGCAGAATCAAATTCTCTACAGAACTCTCCCAAATCTGTCTCTGGAGCCGCTCCCTTTCTCCTACATGGCCTATCTAGAAGAAAACCCGCATAGTCCTCAACACTCACCTCAAAAATTACTGTCAAGAATTGTGCAGGGTCTGGGATTTTACTCAGCTTGCAAGTTAACAAGTTAGCCTGCCTCAGTGTCCTGGATGCTAATGGAAGACATGAGATTCCTAGGTCAAAGATAAAGAACATTATTACTCCCAGCATAGCAGGCAGCATGAGCTTCATATTTGCACTGGTTCTACTTGCTCCTCCAGGCCAATAGGGACCATATAGAGCAGTCTGGGTGCATGCTGCACACACAGGGGGTTTGTTTCACAGTTGATTTCTAGTCTTTAAGGGCGACTAGAAAACCCTCCTGATCTTTGCTCAGAGAGATATTATCTTTACTCTCCAGACAGCAAATAAGTTTGTCCTCTGCCCCAGAGGGAGACACTATCTTCCAAGTTTGCTATACAAATGTCCTTGTAACAATAGCTGGAAAAATACAAGACAAGAAGAAATGCAAAGTGCAAGAGACCCATAGAGAGTCGTCTCAGAACAATCATATAATTCTATGACATACAAAATTTTTAAATTATTATCCAAAATTGTTAAGGATGAAGAAAGATGGTTACTACCAATTAAATGAGAATATAAATTGGTATTTTGCAGAAATGAACTTGATAATATGGATCAATAACAGTGGAATTCATAATCTTTGACCCAATAATTATACATCTACTCATCTATTCTAAGAATATCAGCAGTTGAGGTTAAAGATATATGTACCAAATTTCCCCACCATGGCCTTGCCTGCAGAACTGTCTGGTAATGATGTTGATTTCACAGACCTGTGCTGGTGTATGTTACCCACACTGTTGGGATCAGGCATGCTTTCCACCCTAAACACGCAGAACCTAAGACCAGGCTACTCCCTGGGAGTTTTGGAAAAGCTGCATTAAACTCAGAGCTTCTAAATCCAAGCCAACCATTCAAGCCTCAGGTAGTCCTTCCTGAGAGACCAGTCTGCTCATTCATCTAGCACTAGAACTCCCACGGAAGTACGATCTGTCCTGATCCTTGAAAGCTACACTTTTAACCTCTCTGGTATTTGCTGAGTCCGTCTCTTTGGCATCTGGACCACTTCAATCACCATGTTTCCTATCCCTGTTATCCTGGGCCACATCCCAGGACATACGCCCCTCTGATCTTCCTTGCTTGCATTCCTGTCCTGCTTTCTTTGCTCTAAACCACTTTCTCACTGCTGCTAATCCTCCCACATCTCTTCCCTGTGTGCTCTGGATCACCTGAAGTTCCATGCTCAAACTTCTCCATATCTTCATCTTTTTAATTAAGGAGTCCCTTTTTAAACTAAAGCTTAGCCCTTCCTTGAGGATGCTGTTCCCCCTAAGGCTAGCTTAAGGGGGAGCTGGCTATTCATTTTCCTACCATCCAACACCTCAAGTATGGAGGTGGAGTCAATACTCTCTTTCAATCCAGACTTTTGCTCACACAGTTCCTTCTACTCAGAATGCTCTTTACCAGCAGAACATTCGTTCCAGTCCTCCCCTTAGCTTGACTCCTAAATCATCTTCAAGTACGTATTGCCTTCAAGTGCGCTTCCTTCAGGAAGCTTTTTATGATTCTCCAAGTCTAGGAAGGTGCCTCTCCTTGGTACTTTCATAAGACTCTGAGCCATCATACTCAATTTTCCATTGACGGTTGTGCACAGTAGTAAACTGTGTGACCTGGGCCTGTCTTGTTCACAGTTGAGTCCTTACTACGTGCCTAGCAAAGAGCCTGGTATACAGCAAATGTACTCACTCCACCATACATATGTAATTTTAACCTCAGATTATATATTCCTTATACTGTAAACAAACTTTCTTTGCCATACATCCAAATTTATCTCTATCACAGAATATACCTACCATACAATTCACTCATTAAAATGTACAATTCAATGATTTTTAGAATATTCAGATTTGTTGTGGACTGTCATGGCAATTATTTTAGAACATTTTCATCACCTCAGAAAGCAGCAGAGATTTCTCATATATCCCCTATGGCCTGGGTGATTACATCTTTGGGATCAGTGGTCCATATTCACTAGTGTCCAATGAATGTCTGTTAAATGAATGATCCTCAATTTGTAACAAGACTATGGGTTTTTACGACTTGCCCAAGATCATGGTAGTAGGTGAATGGGCCATTCACACCTCCTTTCCCATATTTACATGCTTTTACAAGGCATGACTTCTGTGGCTTTGTTTCCTCCTGTGTAAAATGGTGATATACCTACCTCACAGGGTTGTGGAAATGTTAGCTATTCCTGTACCCAAAAAAGTCATCGCATATCAGATGTGGCAATCATCCTACAATGAACAGCATAGACAATAGAATAAAAT
>NW_024353790.1:1392611-1467079 GCF_902729225.1 Pteropus medius | reverse complement strand
ATCCAAGCCTGGTACACAGACACGTGCCCTTCCAGGAAGCAAACTGCCGCCTGAAGACAGGATGGCATCAGCATCCTGGGCAGAGGAACGGTGTGTACGGGCTCAGGGCAGGGCCTGAGCCCCACCCTCGTGATCCTCTCTCCTCTGATTTTCACTGGTAGCCGAATTCTGAGTAGTGATCAAAGTGCCAGAAAGCCTGCCCTTGGTGTCCTGACAAACGCCGAGCAGCACCCTCGTCCCCCAGGCGCCCGCCCTCCCATCCTCGTGGCCTCTAGGTGCAGTGCCCTCTAGGGGATTCTGCTCCGGCAGAGGAGGAAGAGACAGGTCCTTCCTGCCACTGGCCGGTTACCGTCCGGACCCGGTGCTCCTGTTTGGCGTCCGTTCTCCCCCGCGCCCCCGCCCCGCGGTCTCAGGAGGAACTTGCCGCCTCCTCGCCTCGGTGCTCTGCAGCCGCATCTCCGCGTGGCGGGAGGACCCGCTGTCCCTCGCTCCAGCCCTCTCGCTGCCTCCTGGCTGCAACGCCCGCGCCATGAGCGCGCGCCTGCCGCTCTTCCTACGCCAGCTCCGCCGCCCGCCGCAGCCCGCGGGCCCGCCGCGCCGCCTCGGAGCGCCCTGTCGCACCAGCAGCGGCGGTGGCGGCGGATGTGGCGGCGGCAAGGGCCTGCTGGGGCAGGAGCGGCAGCAGAACGCCCAGGCCGGGAGCAGCCGCGGTCCAGGCAGCCAGGCACCCCCGGCGCGGAACTCGATCGTCAGGTGAGTGTCCGGTGCTCGTCGCCGGCTGGGTCCCCAGCTGCCCCGGCCAGGGACCCAGGAGGTGGGGCGGCCGGAATGCCTGGGTCTCGGCTGGGCCCCGGGGGCCTCCGTGGGGGTTTTGCAGGGCGCGGGGCCGCGAGTGCTTGGTGCCAACTTGTTAGGGACGCGGGCGGGCGGGCGGGGAGGAGGGGCGCGGACACCGGGAGGGCGGGCGGGGCGCGTAGGGGGACCCACGCGGGCGTTCTCGGGCCGCGGGACGGGACGGGGCGGCGCGGGCATCCCCGGCGGGCGCCGCGCGGCTTGGCTCGCATGGCCCGCAGCACGTGCGCCCTGGCCGCGGGCTCTGATGCAACGGCGCGGGGCGCGGCCTGGGCAGGAAAGGGCGGTACGGCCGGGTGCGGGAGGCGGGAGGCGGCGGTGGGGGGTCGCGGATCGAGGTTGGGGGTCGCGGATCGGGGTCGGGCGGGGATGCGGTGGGCCTCGCGGGCTCCCGAGAGGCGGCCCGGCCCTTTTCCGGCGCCTGGCCGGGCAGGGGCTCCGCCTCCGGAACGCTGGTTGCCCGAGGCTCACTGTGGGGTGAAGTTTGCTCTCTCCCGAAACGCCGCCACCTCCTGCGAGTGGGCGAGCGTGTTTTGGAATTACGTCATTTTTTCCTGGGCACGTTAACGTGGAGCCCCGCCCACCCGATAGTAAGCAGGATGCGGCGGGAGAAGTCGGGGCTGACTGGTTCCCAGCATCGCCGCACGGTGGGCAAGGAATCCCGGGCGCAGCTGTATTTCTAAAGTTCTCTGCCCGCCCAGGGGCGACCTGTGGGAACCCGGGGCCCAGCCTGCCCCCGCCCAGCCGGAGACGCCACGTGCGCGCGCCCCGCCCCCACACACCTCTCCACGGGCCAGTCATCAGTCCTGGCCGCTCAGCGGGAGAGGGACGAACCTTGTCCCGCCCTTCCTAGGGACGTGTGTTAACTGGGGACCGAGACCGCGGAGGGTGAAGCGCTCAGACTTACCTGGAGGTGTCGGGAAAACCCTTGCCTGCCTCCCCACCCCAACTAGAGTTCCTAGTTCCATGTCACTAGGACCACCTCCATTTATTGACATCCTCTTCGTTTTTCCTTCTGTCCTTCATTCTAAAACTAATTGCCTTTCCCCCTCTTTGTTTCCAAGGCTCTTTATGATGTGGACGATGATCCGAAGGAGCCTTTTGTTTCGTTCACCTGGTGGTCTCTGAATGTGGTAGTTACTTTAGGTCTCTTCCGGTCATTAGATTTTAACTAGTTTACAACTGTACTCATCTTAACCGGCGGGCGAGGGGCTGAAGATAGTATGGGAGGCGAAACCACTGCTGCATCACCCTGTTTTATTTTCCGAGTAGCTCTTATCACTACCTGAAACTTTCTTGTTCACTTATTGTCTTTCTCCTCCACTTGGAATGAAAGGTGAGGTCAGGGGCCTTGTCTGTCTTGTTCACTGCTAGGTTCTTCCTGCTGGAGAGTTCCTGGTATTGGATAGGGACTTGTGGCGTGGTTGGCGAATGAATGACAAAATTTGGGTCATTCCTGGGGTTTATTCATGCATGTTCTTTCATTTAAAGCCATGACTGATTAGAGATGAGAATGGTCAGTGGAGCGCCTGAGTCAGGATCCTGCTGCACCAGGCTGGCCAGTCTCAAATCCCTCACTGCAATGGAGAAAATGACAGTGTCTACTGCAGAGGGCTACGTGAGAGAACAAAAAATGCCTAGGCCAGGGAATGGCGCTACTAAGCTCTCAACAAATGTTGGCTGTTATTTTTATTTATTTTTACAGTATTTTTTTATGAGAGGTAAGATTTATTAAAAGCATCTTTTAGAAGGAGATGGGCCACTCTAAGGAAGGCTGTAGCCCTGTTTAATTTGGGCGGTGAAAGATAAAAGGTAGAGGACACGCCAAGGGAGGAGCAGGTTTTCAGCGAAGAGGCTGCAACCCTATTTTTACAGCATTCTAACCCAGGGGTTGGCACATTTTTTCTGTAAAGGACTAGATAGCAAATATCTTAGGTTTTGCAAACCAAAAGTCAAAATAGATATTATGTAGGTACTTTCACATGAGAGCAAAAAAATTTTCTCACAAAATTTTATTCACGAAATTTAAATTTTTATTTACGGACGCTGACATTCGAATTTCATATATTCTCATGCTACAAAATATTGTTATTTTGATTTTTTTTTTTTTTTTTGCCATTTAAAATGTAAGAGCCATTCTTAGCTGGTGGGCTATAGTTTTCCAGCTCCCCTTCTAAACTGGAAGAAGAAAGTGTCGTACCGTGAACTGCTGTTTCATAGGATTATGGTTAAGAGACAGGTGCCTTGCTTTGCAATGTGACTCCACCACCAATAGCTATGAGAGCTTGGGCAAGCTATTTGATCTCGGTTCTCCCTATACAAAATTGAAACTATAATATCACCTACTTTATAAGATTGTCATGGATATTTCTAAAGTGATTCTCTGAAGCACATTTTTTAAAATTTATTTATTTATTTTTATGGTGACATTGGTTAATGAAATCCAATAAGTTTCTGCTGTACATTTTAACAGTTAGGCATATCTATATTTATACTATGTGTTCACCTCCCATAGTTAGATTTCTTTCTTTCACCACGTATTTGTCCCCCTTTACGCCATGTACCTCCACTCTCTTGAAGCACATTTTTAATATCTCCAAAACTGCTATTTGTCTTTCAGTTGATTGTGCCTTTTAACTGTTGGCCAGCTGTCAATCACAGTATATTTGTTCTTGCCTGTACCTGTGGGAACTTGGCCATAGCTGTGCACATCATTGTACCTTTTTGACTTACATGCATCATCTAACAAAACTTTTCTCCAAGAGATTCCCCCAGGACTTGGAGAAAAAGGGAAGGTGGCCCTAGCTGAGAAGTCACCTGGAGTAGACATCCAGGAACCTCTGTATGTTAGTTCTTGATTTATTTCATGAACATGTATCAGAAAACTTAAAGAATCTCCCACGAAAGCATAGTGACCTGTCGCTTCTAGTGGTGACCATATTCCCCATTATATCCGTTGACAAGTCATGGAAGGGTCATTTTATGAGATTTCTGGTCCTTGTGTGACAACTCTCCATGGACATCTGGTAGAATCAAGAACATGCAGAGTAGATGTCAGGAACTTAATGAAAACCACAGGGACAGAAATGATGTTCTCTTAGGAAATGGTGCGTTACCAACCCTTTGGCACAGAGAGTGATATTATGGGGGGAAAAGACTAACGTCAGGGACTCACAGTCAAAACAGTTGGAAGAGTCAGACCCTGAATGTGAAGAAGTTTTAGGTATATCTCAATTTTGGGGGGGTATGTTTTCCTTTTCATGTCATAGATGAGTGGTTTATAAGAAAAAATTGTCTAAGTAGGTCTAAAAAGTTCTTTTAAGACTCACACTATGTTAAGAAAAGATTTGCCACACTTTAATTGACAGCATGTTTTTTTCTTAGTGGTTTGTAAAACAATGATATGTCTTTCATTTTCTACCTTAAATTGAATCTAACCTGATTAGATTAAAACTCCTCCCAGATCAGACCTGTGTGTAAAGTAAGAAATAAGCTAGGCTGCTTTAATGAAATACCCCGAAATAACTGTGGACTTCGTCATCCAGAGGGAAGCAGTCCAGGGAAGGAAGGATGGTCCTATAATACGTCTTCACTGCTCAGGTCTAGGTAATAGGCAGCTGTTTGGGTCTCCCAACCAGCACGAGGGGAAGGGGGCCGGATGCTGGTGTACCTTCCTCTTGGCTGTTCATTTCTCCTCTCCTGGCAGTCCTCACCTGTTGGCCAGAGGTTAGTCACATGACCCCATCGAAGTGCAGGCAGGACTGGGAAATGTGCTCTCCAGCTGGATAGCCATATGGAGCTAAAACTCAGAATTCTGTTATCGAAGAGGAAAATGCATGGCGGTATTCACAGGAAGTACCCGGTACTGCAAGCCTTCATTAGCGACTTTATCGTTACCACTCTTACTATTACACATAATGTAGGTGCTCGTTGCCAGCGCAGTGGTTTACTAAGTGCTCCCTCCCTGGTGCTTCCAACTTGCACTGTTTCTTGGAAGAGTGATGGCTGTCTTTGGAAGAGGCCGTTTTGGAAATCTTCACTATATTTATTCACGGGTACCTCTTCAGCCTTTGCAACAAGTTAGAAAGTGGAAATGTAGAATGTCGTTAGTAAATAAGCTCCGCATTCAGGGATGTACTTAAATTGGTCGTTTTTAATAACATCGGCTACTGCCTCCCCGACTCCTTGGCAGGGCCACAGCTAGCTGCAAGGGAGGCTGCGAAATGTCTGGCAGCCTTAATTCGGCAGCATCGTATCCAGCTAACACACATTAAAGATGGTCCCCAGCTTAACAGTGGGCAGGGCCTTGGCTGAGCTTTTTGTCTATTTTATCATGGGAGGGGAACAAAAGCCAACATCATATGCAGGTGAGGAATATTCGTTGGGATGGTGGTGAAGGCCGTCTCTGGAATCGCCCTTCTCAGAAGGGCTGCGGAAGGAGAGCCCGACTCACACCTTACCTAGGTCTGGCCCGCTCTGGGCTAGCACCCCAGTGGTGCTAAGGTGGAGGTGGCCCCTACTGGGACTTCTGGGAGGTCCGCATGCAGAACGTGGGGCCCAGAGGAGCGAGAGGCTCTCTCCCTAACAGGCTTTGGGAGAGGATCGGATTCTGACACATCGCAGCATGTCCGCGGCATTTCCTTTGCTTCCCCTCCCTCTCTCCCTTCCCGTTCCTTCTTTAAACTCTGGGACCTGGAATTTGTCCTGAGCCACCGTTTCTTTTTCCAAGAGCAGGCCTCCTCCCAACTCCCTGTCTTCACTCCCCTCCCTCCACCAGTGTTTGCTTTCTCCCTGGACCCCAACTCTTTTTCCAGAAAGGGAGGGAGTGTTGTGGAAGAAGATTATTTTGTAAAGAAATCCAGACTCCTTTATTATAGTAACCTTGGAAAATACAAGAGGAAAAAGTCACCCCTAGACTATTGCTGTTAACATCCAGTCGGTTTACCTCTGCTTATTTTTAAAATTAGATTATCATGTTTTATACGATCAGTATTTCATAATTTCATTATTATCCTTCCCGCTCCCCTCTGCACTTTCCACTTGGGACACGTTCTATGTTGTCTAATTATGTTCACTTACGGTAACAAACTTTCTGAGGAACTTTGTTGTACCCACACTGTCTAGTCATTAACAAGACATGGTATCTTGTTTTTCTTTCTCAATGTAGAGAAGTCATTCAGAATTCCAAAGAAGTTCTGAGTTTATTGCAAGAAAAAAACCCTGCCTTTAAGCCGGTTCTTGCTATTATTCAGGTAAGCTGAGAATGTGGTTCTGTCTTGCTATCTTAGGAAACCTTCCAGTTCAGAAGATAATTGTATGCAGAGCTCCAGTCCCCTGAGGGAAGAGAGGGCTCAGCTGGAACTGCTGTCATCTTCCCTTCCTCTGGTCATTTTGCTTCCATGGGGTTACAGTTTAGGGTACCCCTCCGCCCAAGCATGTCGTTTAGGAGTCTTTCTCCTTTTGATGTGGGTAGCTTTCAGAGGTCAGGAGGTTGGCACTCACAGAAGTTCCATTACACAGGATTTATTGTGGTCCATGTGTGCTCATGAACGCTTATCCTGATTTAAAAGTGTTAGGGGGGAAAGGTTCCCCTTTGTCTCTGTGGAAGACAGATGCTGCTGAGACATGGTATTGGGTAATCTTACTGCTAAGTCTTTTAAAGCCTGCCTGAGTTCGAGGAGCCAAAGCCATTACATGTCAGATGTACTTCCACGTTTCGAGCACATCTTTTGGCTGCGGCTGCTTCATTCCCAACTGCAGTTGGCACCGTTTGCCATCCTTCTTGGCACGCCCATGTGATGACAGGTGCAGGGAAATCGTGCGGCGAGCCAAGCCTGTAAACCAACACAGCACAACAGTTGGGCTGCTACTGTCATTTTTGGCATGGACTTAATGTATCAAAATAGGAGTGTTAGTTCCATCGGCGCTGTGGTTTTGGAGACTCTAGAGCTATGCTCCAGTTACTTGCATTTTGGGACGTGTCTCCACATCCCCTACAAAGACAGGCCAGCTAGAAGAGTGGAAAGAAAAATGACTCAGGAGACTTGGACCTCCTAGGACTCTGCCTGGGTGTCCTCTTTTAGAAAGGGACGCTGGCTCTGCGGCTAACTGTGCCTCAGGAGGACTATTAGTTGTAAAAAGTGACATAATTTGAAAAACTGGGAATCCGATGCGTGGATAAACACAGCCATTGGTCCCCGTTTATGAGCAATAAGATTTATTTATTTATTGTTTGCATCTTCCCGATCATCTCTGTGATTAGATCACGTATAAACACAAAATTAGTCTCCGTATTATGTTTTGTGCCTTTTCAAGATGTTTTTATGTCGTCACATTCTCCTCGCTCCCCTTTCCTCAGGCAGGTGATGATAACTTGATGCAGGAAGTAAATCAGAATTTGGCCGAGGAGGTGAGCATCTCGTTGCTTTTCAAAACTCCGTTTTAATTTTTTCTGTCGATACTTTCTCTTCCCGCGATAAAATAACCGTGTGTTCTCTTTGCAGGCTGGTCTGAACATCGCTCACATTTGCCTTCCTCCAGAGAGCGGCGAGGACGAGGTAATGACAGCGGCACAGCAGAACTCCCGTTTCGCTCTCCTCTTTGGACCTAATGGACCCGTTAGCATCTCTTGGTTGTGGCTGAAACAGATCGAACCTTTTCTTCTGACTGAACTTTTCAAGGGAGGAGTTCGCGTTTCCCTCTAGTGTCAGTGCTCCTTGATCTGTTTGTCCTTTCCTGCATGTTTCTGTCGAAGGCGTGAGCTGTTGGTTGTTGTTCTTCAGTGGTAGCAGCAGCGTCACCTAGTAAAAATGGTCTGGCTGTCAGCAGCAGCGTCTGGAGGATTAGTTCTGGTTTTGCTCTGTCCTGACAGATTGTTTGCCCGCCGGCAGTTCCTTTGGCTTCTCTGGGTTGCCTTATCAATAGAATAGGATGAGATAATCTTCAGGATCCTTTCCGGGGATAATATTCTGTAAATCCTTGGGTCATGTTTTGGGGCAGCTGATAAAAAAGACCCTTAGGATTCTTTAGCTGCTGTCACATGTGATTTAGTTGTTCCTGCCCTCAGGAATGGCAGCCTTCACTAGGGTCATCGCAAGCCAGAGGGAAGCGGCCACCCCTGTAAGTCGTGGTGAAGGAACTGGACCCCAGGCCGTGGGTTCCTGGCCAGCTTTTCTTCAGACTGGCCGTGGCAGTGAAAATTGGGTTTGACTTTCAGTGATAGAAAACCTCAGACAGCCGAATCTGAAATAACACAGAAGTTCATTTTTCTTGTACAAGAATAAAATTTGGAAGCAGGCTGTCCCTGGCTGGTGTAATGACATCGCAAAGTCATTAGAAACTCAGGCTCCTCTGACCTTGCCGCTCAGCCATCTTCGTCTGCTACCTCATATCCACGATGGCAGATTCAACTCTACATGTCACATCCACATTTTATCCAGTGTCAAATAAAAAAAACAAACCCAGACTTACTAAGGAGAGATGTAAGTTAAAAAGGATTATTGCAAGGTGGGGAAAAGGACTATTGCGATAAGGAAAGCACTCGTAGACCCACATGCCAATGATATGAGCCAAAAGGGTTTTTCTCCCCTACAAAGGATCGAGAAGGGTAGAAAGAACCCAACTCTGAGAAAATGGGATGAAATGGCAGCTGGATGAGATAGCAGATCAGCGAACGTTGTGCCCGAGGCCAGCCTGTTCTCAGAAGGGGCTTGTCTGTTCACCGGAATGAGAGTAAGCCAGAGTTTAGGAACCTGTGATTAACAAGCGTTTTGTTTGGATTGATCAGTGGGGACAAGTAGTTCAGCTAATCATTTATGAGACAACAACAACAAAAAAAAATGGGAATTTGTAGCATCTGAGTCTGGCCTTGTCCTGGGTAGATAAGGCAGTATCAGTGAGTCTTAACTAAGTCGACCAGGGAATGTGGCTCTTAGCAGTACACAGAGGGTGGGGAGATTCTTAACTGGCCCTATTTTCAGGGTCATGGGGCTCAGTTCAAAAAGTTCTTATCACCAGCAAGAAAAAGGAAGGCCAGAAGCCAAACACAGGCCACCAATCTCTTCTTTTCGGGGACCTTTTTTGAAAGTCACAATTCTGCTTCCATTCCACTGGCCTGAACCTAACTGCTTGGCTATGATGCAAGGGAAGCTGGGAAATGGAGTCTTTACACCAGGTGATCTTAGATCACTCATCACAGATAAAAATCAAGAGTTTGTTACTAAGTAAGAAGGGAAACTGGTTATTGGGCAAAAAGTTTCTGCCACATTTGCCACTGTAATATATTACAAATATTGACACCTGTTGTACCAGTATTAACGAAAAGCAGAGAAATCTGTTGTCCATTTGCAGAAGGACACCCATTGTCTGCAGTCGAATTTGCATTTCTTAGGTTCTTTTGCCACTAGTATTGTTAGCCCTTGACTTTTTTTTTCCTTGACTTATTTTTTTGATAAGGAGTCATTGATATCCTGTTTTTCTTTGAAATTTCGATAAATGTGAATTTGCGTGGTGTTATCATGTTGGAAAAGAGTGAAGATCTGAATTCATTAAGCTTTCATTGTTGCCGCTTCTACCACATCCTAGTTACATGTAACAGTAGTGCCTTCATCATTCTGGGCGTGATTTACAGGTCACGTGCTCTGACTAGCCTCCTCACCTGCCATCACCCTGTCAGATGTTTACCCTGTTTACCCTGTTTACCCGGTTCTAATTTTCTTTACATCATTTATCATTTTCAAGGGTTATAGTATTATTATTGTTGTTGTTAGTCGTGATGGTATTGGTGGTCTTCTCCACTAGAATATAAGCTCCATGAGGGCGGGAATATTTTCTTTACTATTCTATTTCCTTTATTTAGAACTGGTCACAGTAGGTACTCAAAACACTCAACATTTATTGAATAAATGAAAGAAGGATGGATGGATGAGATTAAATTTTTTTTTCTGAAGTTTGTACATCAGAAAGCTTTTTCTTCTCATGGCGTAGTGATTTCTGCTAGACAGTGAAATGAAAATGGTAAACCAACCCTTCCTCATAGTGAGATCCGTGTCACAGGCTAGTACCTCTCTTATTTATGAACAAACAATATTAAGGGAAATGAATCTTTTCTCACCTGGCATAAAATAGAGGTAAACAGAAAGAGGACAGAATATTTCTTATTTAAAGACATACTTAGCCATTCATTAGCTATTATTACATTAGTTTCCCAAACTGAACTTTGGTCTTTTTCATAAACAGTGAATTATTTTAGTGTTTCCTATAGAAAGGAGATATCTGTATTTAGAGTTTTTCTATCACAAACCTTTGGAAATACTTTCTGTGTGCCGTTCAGATCCAGAGACCACGAGGGCCTGTGTGACGACTTCTTGGTTGTCATGGTTAGTAAGGTTTTTCTGAACATACCGTGTTTGAAACACTGGGTTGGCCGGGCCAGATGCAGTGCCTGAGAGTCATGCTTCCTGGCGTTCCTGGACAGTTGACAGTCTGCTTGCCTTAAACATGATCGTGGACAGTGAATGTCTTTTGTCTGTCTTAACTTTATTAAGTCTTGAGCTTTGGTTTTGTTCTGTTCTGTTCTGGCAGAGAGTAGAGCGATAAGAAAGACTGAGAAGTCACTAAAAAAAAAATTCAGCCAAGCCTTTTTTTTGAGCTTTTATCAACATGGTGAAAAGAGAAAATAGACTTCTTCCTTGTGCTTCACACCAAGTCTTTAACAAGGAGTAAAAAAGAAACTCTAACAGATGCATTTTTATGAATCTGTTTTTTATATAAAACTTCTTATGTTGGGTCTTATTTCGGCAAAGCACATTTTAGTTGTCTTTCCTCCCTAGATTATAGATGAAATCTTGAAGATTAATGAAGACACCAGAGTACATGGCCTTGCCCTTCAGATCTCCGAGAACTCATTTAGCAACAAAGTCCTCAATGCCTTGAAGCCAGAAAAGGATGTAGATGGGTGAGAAAAGATAAAAGAAAATAATCAACTCTAATTGCTAAACGAGTTTTCTGCTGTGATTTTTTTTTATTCTACTGTGTCGACTATGTCAGTAATTAAGAGAGGAAAGAAATTATTTTAATATTTAACATCATTTAAAATTTAATATCATTTAAATATCATATAATATTTCGGGAGCTTACGGGTTCTTTAAATTTTTTTAAGGAAGTTACATTTTATAGTGCGGAGCCAGATCACCCATCCTGACTCACAGGACCACAGCCAAATTTCCTTAGGGGCTGCTCTAAGAAGCTAATGGCTTTTATTCTTGCCCACTCTTTATTTTACGTTTAATAACTTAATATATGCTACCTGTCCAACACTGACTTGGATATTATTTCAGATTAATTCATGTAAGTTGCCAATGAGTGAATTTTGACCCAGTTTTGACTTACCAGTTGCCTTATTTTTGCTTTCAGAGTAACAGATATAAACTTGGGGAAGCTGGTTCGTGGGGATGCCCACGAATGTTTTGTTTCACCTGTGGCCAGAGCTGTAATTGAACTTCTCGAAAAGTCAGGTATGATGCTCCTTCAGAAATGCTGCAGTTTTCTATTTTTTTTTTTTTTTACATTTACATTATCTTTTAATTAAGATTTGTTTCTAGAATGTCAAGATTCTAATTGAAACATGGAAGTGGTAATCAGTGTAAACTTTATTTTTATCATCTTTTGGGAGATATGAATGACTACAGCAGATTTTTCTAATAAGGTTAACTGTATTACAGTTTAAAATAGAAATTGTTAAAGATGAATGATTAACCCGTTTTCAACAAATTCTCATCTTCTCTCTTGAAAATAGTCAAAATAACCAAAATGAAAAATGTTTCAAGTTTCGTATGTAGACCTAGAAAACCATTTATATTTAAGTCTTAAATGAGGAAGCTGATAGATATAATTTAGGGTATAAAAACCTAGATTGGGATTTATCAGTGAGCAGTATCTCCTTGAGAAATCAGTATTTAATTTCCATCATTCTCCCTTTGACCTGGTACTTCTATGTCAGTGACATAGAAGTGAATAATTTCTTTTTCTTTGTTATTAAAGTTAATGAGTAAATTACTATTGAGCATTTCATATGGTTAAGGGTTTTCTAGCTGAGTACATAAAAATTCAACTTACTAAATTTTTCTCAACTCCAACTTGAGTAAAAAAAAGAAGCAAATACCGTTACCCCCACCCCGACCTGAACAAGCAACAATCACACAAAAATTCCAAAATTTATACCAGAGTTCTATTGGAAGATTAACTTTCAAGACACATCTTTAGGGATAAGCCATCAAGCTCAAATCTCTGAGATAATCCGAATAGACAGTTTTTCCATCATATGGGTTATCAGAGTAATGATTCTCGGTCACTGTACCATCAAAAAAAATAGAGAGGAGATCATGACTGATAGTCACTGTAGGCTGGTGTTCAGAGGGCCAGGTTTTAAAAGGCTATTTTTCCTTAGGATAAAGCTGTGTGGGAGGATGTTTTGGTTGTAATATCGATTTCTGTTTGGTGAGCAGGTGTCAACTTAGATGGAAAGAAGATCTTGATAGTAGGAGCCCATGGGTCTCTGGAAGCTGCCCTGCAATGCCTGTTCCAGAGAAAAGGGTCCATGACAATGAGCTCCCAGTGGAAAACACCTCAGCTTCAAAGCAAGGTAAGCCTTATCCCTGTGCACAACGTGAGCTTAAATGCTTATGTTCGAAAAGGAGAAGGGATGGAAATGTATAGGCTGAGCATTTAATGTAAGAAGTTGGAGAAAGATCAGCAGAAAATCTCAAAGGATGAAAACAATAAAGAGCACAGGTTAATAAAATAGAAAAAAATATATATGTATGAGAGATTATCAATAAAGCCAAAAGTTGGTTCTTGGAAAAGTCTAGCAAAATAGACACACCATTAGCCAAAATAATCAAGACAAAAAGAGAGCGCCGGCAATGTTAAGAACGAACAAGGGTACATAACCACAGAAACAAAAATTATTTTTTAAAACAGGAAATATGAACAACTTTCAGCTGTCACATTTGAAAATTGGTACGAAACGAAGACTTTCCTAGAAAATGTAACTTGCAAAATAGATTTAAGTAAAATTGAATAGACTTATATACATCAAAGACGTTGAATCAATCTGCCCACCAAACAAGCAAACAAAAAAGGCAATGAGTAGTTTTACGAATTAGTTCTATCGCAGTCAAAGAACAGATCATAATCTTTTCTCCAGAGAATAGAGAAAAAGAGAACACTCCCTAACTCATTTTATTAGTGCCCAAGCCAGGCAAGGACAAGATGCTAAAGGGCAGTTACAGACCAACTTCACTTATGAATACAGATGAAATAATTGTTAGCAAAATATTAGAAAACCGAATCCAACACCAGGTCGGGCTTATTGTAGGATTGCAAAGGTGAGTTAACTTCAGAATATCCATTAATGTAATTCATGTTATCAGATTAAAAACTATACTCATTATAGTAGATGAAGAAAAGTCATTTGATAAAATCTAGTGTCCTTTCTGATATTTTTTTAGAAAACTTCTTAGACTAGGAATTTAAAGGAATTCCTTAATTCAATAAAAACATCTATGAAAGTTATAGCAGGTATCTCATCTAAGAGGGAAATATTAGAAACATTTCTTTTAAAATTAGGAAAGACAAGGATGCCTGTTATCAGTACTCCTTACCAGCACTATATGGGAATTTCTAGCAGCAATATAAAGAAAGAAAGAAAATTTTATGAGTGGGAAAGAAAATACCAAACTAGATGATATAGTTATCGATATCAAAAGTGCATATTTAAAAATATGAAAATTAATAAGAGTTAAGCTTGGTTCTTGGGTATAAAAGGAACATGCAAAAACTAATTGTATTTTTAAACAGCACACCTACAGTTAGAAAATTAAATTTTTAAAAACAATTTCCAATATCAATGAGAATATAAGGCACCTAGGAATAAATTTAACAAAAGTCATATCTGATCTTTTGTAAGAAATTATATAATTTTGATGAAGCTCATTAAGACCCAAATAAAGCAGGAATACCATGTTCATGGACAAGAAGACTCGATATCTTAAAGATACTAATACTCCCAAAATTAATCTATGGATTTGAATCAAAATCCTGACATAATATTGTTATGTAGACTATGACAAGATGATTCTAAAATTAATAAGGAAGCACAAGGACAAAAGCAAGATAATTTTGAAAGAAAACTAGAGCTATAAATATCAACGTGGAAGAAGTTTTTAAAACAGCATTCATTGAAAAAAACAAGGATATTGCGGAAGGATATATTTCATTTCATAAACACCATTTATATGAAGTCTAAGAGCAAATCTATAAGTATAAATTTTTAGGGCTACATACACATTAAAGTGAAAGTATAAAGAAATGAATGAGAACTGTGAACCAAATAAATCAGAAACGTCTGGCAGAGACAAAGATGTGGATGTAGGAGAGAAGGGAGACTTGGGGACATTCACTTGTAATCGTCACGTCTTTTTCTCTTAAACTGGGCAACGGGTGGGATATCCAGATGTGTTATAGTCTTCTTTTATATTTTCATGTCTGAAATAGTTGATAAAGTTTTTTCATTTCAAAAAATAACAATGCAGTCCACACATTTCAAGCAAAGTGGAGTTAACAGCACACATAGTACAGTAAATTAGTGCAGAATGAAATCTAAAAGTACACATTCCTCCGTTGTCACATGTGAATGAAACCAGAGAAGGCAGGCCTCTGGTCTGAGACTTACAATGTTTGAGTGGCGAGTGGATCAAAGATATTTAATTCTTTTCTTGTTTTCAGACAGCTCAGGAGTGTGGTCTGTCAATTACACTCAAACTTAGGTGCTTTTTTTAGTGGTCACCACATGGTGGCAGCCTACTCAAGAAAATTCAAGGGCGATGTTCTGTCATTTAGAACGCAGAATTTTTGATCTAGGAGCTTAGTAGGAGAGGAAAATAAACCTTGCCCTGAACCGAACAGCTGTGGTGAAAGAGAGAAAAATGCCTTCGTTGGCAATCGAATGTTTTCACAGCTGTCACAGATACTTTTGCTAGTTGTATCTGTATTTTTGAAAAACAAAGACATCTTTTAAAGTACTTTTTTATTATAGAAATAAATCACATGCCTTCTTTGGTATAAATCTTTCTAACTTTGAGAACGATTAAGTAGCTTTACTCTCTAGAGAATCTAGAAATTGGGTAACTTTCCTGTTTTTGTAGATGTAAGAAGTTTCTCTAATAACTCATGTTGCACCCACACATTTTATTCTTAAGTCCTTGGTACTTAAAACAGCACCACCATGAATCTTAGAGCCTGTCAACTTTCACTCTCTTTATCGCTTCATCTTTGTAGCCAAAAATATGGAAAGGAAGATTCAGGACTCCCCATACTTGTCTCTGTAGTTTATTTGGTATCTAATATTCAGCCCCCTCTACCTGGCCTACATATGTATGACAGGCTCCCATCCTACTGCAGGGTAAAGCCTGTATCTTCTCGTCTTTCAAGCTAGCAGCCTAGCATGTCACTAGCCACTTACTTCCCTGCTAATATGCCTCCATACTTCTGCTTGACTTTTGACTTTTCACTATTCCTATATTTTATTTCTAAAACGCAGGCTATTGCTGGGCCTTGTTTCAAAAAGGTCAGCAGGCCCTCTGCAGACCACAGCGGTGGCAGTTAATGTGGTACAAAGAACATCTATGCACAGGTTAGCATCCTGGGGCACCCAGCCAGGACAGGCTGTGTCCACTCTTGCCCCATCCTTGGAAAAGCGTCACTGTGAAAGACATCGAATGTATAAATTTAACAACAGATTGGGATTTTTGTCTTCTAATTTCACGAGAAATGAATAACAGTGCATTTTAAGATTCTAGTCCATTTAGCTTTTCATTATTAGCAATGATACGTGCTGGGGAAAGAAAAGGGTAAGCCAAGGCTTATAGCCAATAGGTCAAAGGGAATTGTCTTTGAGAAGCATTTCTCACGTGCATATTTGTACCTGACATGGAACAAGAATCTCTGATGGACAACTGGTTGGAGATTTCTAAAGCCAACGGTGTGAAGGATTCGGGGGTCAGGGGGTGACCATGTAACGCTAGAGTCTTGTCTACCACCTCCTAAACTGCATATAGCCTTTGAAGCTTTAGATGACCTTCAAGTAATCCCAACCTCCTGCAACCAGCAGGAACTGCCTTCGAAGGTTTGGAGTCAAACACATTGGCGTCCTCAGTAAGTGATAGAACATAGGCTTCAGTGACAAACAGCTGTGGGTTCAAGCCTTAGCTGCTGCCTAACTTCTGTGAACCTGTCTCATGAGGCAGCAGCTAAGGCTTGAACCCACAGCTGTTTGTCACTGAGACAGGTTCACGATACTTCCTCACTCATAGAGCTGCTGTGAGAATTCACTAATCGTGTAAGTTTGCTCAGCTCAGAACTTGGCACCTCTTCATATTCATATTAAAGGCTTGGCTGCTGTTAATGGTGAATCAGGAAAGACACTAGCAGGTTTCACCCTGCAGACACGTAATTGATCCACGAGGGGGAAAGGCAGGTGGGTCAAGCAAATCCTAAGGAGGTAAACCAGAGCAGGATCCAGGATCTCATTGGAAGCCTGGTATACATGCTCCCACCGTGTGGCTGGGGAGAAGGAGAAAGTCGCTCTGTCTCTGTGGTTCCCCAATAGTATGCAGAGGCCGAGGAGACTAAACCAAAGCAAACTAAGAGGCGGCGCCCCAGAGACAGTGGGCGCCCGGCTTCGGCCCTCGCCAGGAGTGCCCTCGCCTTTAATTAATGAAACAGGCGCCCTTCGCTCTGTGGCTGTAGACCTCTGCCTTCCCATGATTCTTCTGATACTGGGAACCCACTTTACTTCACGTCACGTCTGCTGGGGGCTTCGCTTTACCTTCTATTCTTTCCAGGCCCTACAGTTTTGAGGAACAGTTACATCAGATTAGTTACGTAGAAATGGATCATTTGTCTTTCAACCTGCCTGAGTCTAAGGACCTTCTTTGGATATTGATTATGCATGAAATCTCCATGGAGCCTCAGCACAAGGAATTGAGACTTGCCTTTCTAGAGTTCTAGAAAAAAATAATAGTAGATTTAGATTTCTGTATTTGGTAGCTTTATAGCTTATGGCCATCTGAGTATATCATTGAAAATTAAGAGTAGTCAGCATCCTGCTTTGATTCTGAGCTTTGAGATGCGTTATGCATTAGATGTGGAGGAGGGACAGACTGTCTGGGCATTTGTCCAAATTAGCTTCATGTTCTGGAGCGTCAGAGGTCAGTGAGCCAGAGCACTGGGTGTGATGTTTTTACATAGGGCTAAGGAATCGCCCTCCTTCCTCCCTCAGACTTAGGCCCCACACTCTGCTTCCTCAGCCCCTGGGGTGGAATGACCCCTCTGTGAGGGCCGGACAGAGCCATCTGCCCAGTGAGAATTGTCCTAGATGTGCAGATAAGATGAGTTCACCCTGATGCCAGAAGCAGTCTGAGGTGAGAGAATGTTCTGCATTTAGTCCTTAGGAGGCAGAGGGGCATCCCTCTCTAGGGAAGTGGGGGGCTCTGTGTGTGCACCCCCTCACATGCTTCCCCAGCCTCTTCTGCATCTGTGTTAGATGCTGCTGGATGACAATGGTGAACAGCCTCCAGCTGTGACAAATCTCAGCAGTCCCAGCGACGGGTATAAGAAGTAACCCAGAAATAAGAGAACTGTTTAGTTTTGTTTTTCTCAGAAGGTCTCATTTTTCCTCCGAGCACAGAGACCTCCAAAACTAGTACTAACAGAAGAAAGAAAAAATATAGCTCATTCACATTTGAAAGATCAAAGTATATAATTTTTTGAGCAAAGCTAAATTATAAAGTCATTTCTAGTTTAAATTCAGTGCGTAGCATATAAAAGACTTTTAAAAGTGAACTGGAAAATTCTAAATATATTTGTATTATGCATGTGAAATCTTGAAAAAAGAATAATTTCTTTTCCAAAGATGGGGGGGAAAAAAACCTAGCTTTTAAACCGTATTAAATTAGTGAGTTACATAATAACTCTCCTTTAAAACATATATATATTTATAATTTATAATGCATTTGTCTTTTAAATACTGTAAGAAATAAAAAGTGTAGCCATAAACCAAAAATGCAATAATGCTGACTCTTCCCGAGATCCTTATTTCCTCATACAGCTTGGACTTACCATCCAGTGTCCTTCCTGAAGGATCCCCATTCACATTTCTTGTAGGGCAGATCTAGCAATAAAGAACTCCCTCAGCTTTTATTAATATGCAAGTGTGTTAATTTCCCTTTATTTAAAGTCTAGGTTTGCTGGATATAGAATTCTCAGTTGACAGATTTTTTTTTTCTTCCAGTGCTTTAAATATGTCACCCCACTGTCTTCTGACCTTTAAGGTTACTGATGAGCAGGATAATTATTTTTAACAGGAGAGGCTACACTTAAACTAGTAACGTATTGTAACAGCAACAATGGTAGTTAACGTAAATCAAGTTAGTAGTCACGCTAAACCAGGTAGTATCCTTTACTCGTGTTTTCTCACTTATTCCGTGTCGTCATCCGATTAGACAGGACTGTCATTCTCCCCATATCAAAGATGAGGAAATTGAGGCTCAGAGAGGTAAAGAGACTTTCCAGTTATCTGTAATTTTAAAATAATGGAGGTGGCACTACAGCTTATATTTTTAGCCACTATCCCATGTCAGCTCTTCTTCTAGGTAATCACATAAAGTCTAATCTCTAACCTTTAAAACCCAAAGGTGCCTGAAAGTTCAAATCACGAGCATCAGAGAGACCAAGGCCCAAAACATTAGGCTTGTGATGCGTTCACTGTTGTTTTAAGAGAACTGGACTGAGGCCTGGGCTTGTCACCACCCCTCCAGGCTCATTCCTCAGAGGGAAGGTGTCCTCCTTCCCTGGTGGGGTGAGGACACCCTGGTCAGAGGTGCAGACATACAGGACCACCTCATCGCTGTGAGTCCCTCTCTTCCCCCACTGTGCTGAGAGTCGGGTGGGGAAAATAGCCCCCAGCCCTAGGGCACCACAGATCCTGTGCCAAGCCCATGCCAGGGTGGCTCGGTAATGTGTGATTAAGTGACCTGAGTAACGTAAGCCCCTGTGCTCTGACAGGTTTTCGACTATTCAGGGTCTGCAAGCGCCTTTGGACGTCAGCGCCCTATCTTTTCACTCTTGCTTCTTCCTGATCATCAAAACCAGAGAGAAAGGTGAACAGAACTTTTTAAAAAGCCCCCAAATCAGGCCATATATATTTAGCAATGTGGAGAAAAGGATTTGTGAGAGAATCTATTGAAACTAATGGACATGTGGCCAAATTGGCTTGTTTTCTTACGGGGTTCAAGGTACAGACTGCACAAAAGGAGAAGGCTCCAGGCTGTGTCCTGCAGAGAACAGGCCAGTAACATCTCCAGTCCACCTGCGTATCATCCCTGTTTACCTTTCTGCATCATCGGCAGAGCCTAGCTCTGCCATTCCTTCTCCTCCAGTGTAAATGCTTTTTAAGGATGTAGAATCAGAATATTTAATCTTAAACAGAATCTATAACAACAATGCACTTTACATTTGTGTAAAGACTTCGTTTTCTCATATTCTTATGTTATCTCATTAATATATGAAAACACCTGAAAACGAGGTGTTATGCAGAGTGCCTTGACCCTGGTCATCGATGCAAAGGAGTAGAGCCTCACAAGTTTTGTGACTCCACCCTCTGCACCTGAGTTTCTTTCTGTCAAATGCAGCTCTCTCACTTTTCAGAGGAGGCAACTAAGACCCAG
This sequence comes from Pteropus medius, assembly GCF_902729225.1. Classification (NCBI taxonomy): domain Eukaryota; kingdom Metazoa; phylum Chordata; class Mammalia; order Chiroptera; family Pteropodidae; genus Pteropus; species Pteropus medius. The sequence goes on along the minus strand of NW_024353790.1, from coordinate 1,447,442 downwards.
AGTTAGTCAAAGGAAGTGGAATGCAGAAATCTTGATGTGCAATTCGAGGTTCAGAATTGGAAAGCATAGATGTGTCGGGAAATGCAAAGCTAATTTCCCACAGCCACATCAATTTGCATTCACTTGAACGTGCTATAGACAACCCAGCTGGGTCTCTGACTTATTGAGGGGATCACTTCTTAAGTTATAGAAATGTCTAACCACCATACCATACACCTGAAACTAATATAATATTAAATGTCAACCGTAATTGAAAAATTGAAAAGTTAAAATGAAAATAAATTTTAAAAAATCATAAACTATGTGGTTAATAGCATAAATGCAACTCATGAAGGCTGCCATGCCTCTGTGACATGTGGCTCGCTAAGCATTGCTCTCGGAACTGTCACTTGGCCATTTCCTCATTTTTGTGCTGCGTGCTTCTGAGTCTTTGTCACAGTAGATTCCTTTTCACCCTCCGCCCCCCCCACACACACACGCAGTCTCTCTGTCTCTCAGACTTTTTAATTTTATTTTTCTATAAGGAAGAGAATTATTTTTGATGAATCATCCAAAATATATCCATTGCTAGATTTGAGGTTACATTTTCATTTTATCGTCTGTCATAACTTATGTGAGTATCAAGGTCATTTAAAGATGAACTAATTATCTTTTCTATAACGTTGGACACAACCAAGTATCTGTGATACTCTTTTATCATACACTGAGCAGTAAATACATCGAATGATGATGTAAGAGGTGAATGTAGGAACCTCTAGGAAAAGAAAGGTCATTTATTATCCTTTAGGGGAAAAATTGGTCCGCAAGTGCTGTAATCATAATCCCTAATTGTTCATTTGGCTTGTAGTCATTCTGATTTATAAAATAACCATAGATAACAGGCCAATAATCTGTTCTGATCATGGCTGACAGTAGAAAAAAGAAACATACCCAATTCCTGAAAGGAAGATTTTCCCAGGATGAGATCACTTGCTGCGCATGAAGTGGGGTTTTCTGTAGTAAAGTCACTGATTAATTCCTAATTGCCAAAAATGAGTTTTTTCCGCTTTTAGCCTTTGGATGTCATTCAAGCCTGTCAGCCACACCCTTTCTCCTTTGCCTTCCTTAAAATACCGTCCCTCTTTCCTACCTCCTGAGCCACACCACAGTCAAGTCCATTGTTCCTCTTCTCTTACTATTTAGGACAGTCCTCCCCAGATCTCCCTTGGAGATCTTATCCAAACTGCTGGTTTTAACTACAGCTATGTGCTGACAGCTCCCACCTGCAGCCCCACCCTCCCTGGCCTTCCCTAGTTCCAGGCTCATGGCACCCAGCTTCCTCCCAGATGTCTCCTCTTGCATGTTTCAGCCTCGTGCCTTCCTTGTCACCCGCTCCGGTCCATTCTCCGCCCAGCTTCCAGAGTAATCTTCCTAAAACACGTGTGATGATGTGAGGACGAAGAAAGTAGCCTAGTCTGACAGCTACTTGTCTATTATCAAGAAAAGGTCAGCAAATTTGGAAATTTGGCATTTAGGGAAAGAAACGAGACATTTCCTAAAAAAGAAAACCGCCTAACTCTTTTTAGGACTTTGCCATGAGATAGTCAAGGAACCTCCGTGCCACAGAAAATTTCACAGGTACGCCCTGTCACTATGAAGCACTGTGAAGAACCTTCTGTGGGAGATAATGTGACCTATAAAGCCACTTAATCAGGCTCATTGTGTCCCCATTCATTGAAAGTGGAAGAACAAGTAAGGGGCCACCTCCCTTCCTCCGGAGTCCTCCCTGTACTTTCTGTGTGTGACAGCTGCGCAGATGACACACAGGGACTGACTGATCAAGAACAGGATGTCGATCCAGCTATTAAATACTAGTAAAACTTTCTTTCCTAACTTTGTGGGCAAAATAAGTAGAATTCAAGTGTTCGATCTTTTCTTTTCCCATCTCATTGGTTTGCCCTGTGCTTCTCCATCTTTCTCTCTCTCTCTCATGCTTCGCCATCTTGAAGATCCCAGCTCTAAACTCTGTAGACAGGGAGTTTTATTTTTGAATCCTCAGCATTCTCAGTGTTTGCCCCAAGTGGCACTCGAGAGATGGCAGGTGAATGAGTGTGTTCACTAAAGAAAGCTGGATCGCTTTTATCCTCTTTAGCAATTGTAAGTTTAGAAGTGTGTTTTTGCTGGAGAAAGCACCTGTTGTTGATTTTGTAAAGTACTGTTCTTCATTTTGAACTTTATTTTCTGTACTATGTTGATAATTTTGAAAGGTATAGAAACAGGTTTCATAGGTCTCAGGAATATAAAGCACAGTTCTTCAAAAATACCTCTCAACCTTTTTTTTAAAACCCATCCCAACTTTTGGTATACAATAGACACAAATCTCATACCTGAGATTCTTAAATACAGGTACCCTTTCGAAACACGTTGATAGAAGATAAATTCTGTCTTCTAGCCAGAAGGCTGAAGCTGTACTTTCTGTAGTTTAAATTTTTCAATGCATTTTGTTCGCTAAATACAAAATGATGACGTTCCTTCGAACTTTGCAAATCACATCTTTCCTCCCTCTCCCCTCTAAACTCTATAGGACTCCCACATGCTCCACGTTAAATGGCTACGTGTCCATGTCTTGCTATTGTTTTAACATTTGGTCTTATGCCTGGGGAGTGGGCGGTTCTCTTTAAGCTGCCTCCACTCAGGTCTCAGCAGAGAAAGCAATATTTTGTTATGAGGTAAAGTTTCAGGCCAGGTTCTGGCCAGGGTCTTTCCCATTTGGAAAGAGGAAAGTAGAAACTGCCAGTGAGACGATAATTCTCCTTGAATTTTAGCTCAATAAAATCTTCCCTGGTCCTCAGTGGGTTATTTATGGATTTAAGCATCTTGCACTTTTCCCTTCCAGAAAGAATTAGCAGCCAGGATGCGATCATTGCTGATTTTTGTCTTTTCTCTGTGGGATCGACTGTCTCTCAGTCACTTATTAGCACAGCCCACTTTAGTTTTGTTTCAGTCCAGAGTTGAGGGGTCGGAATGAGATTTCTGAGATTTATAGGTAATGAAAAGAATAGATTGTATCAAAGATGCCATGTGTAAGAAACTGAGTGTTCTAGGGGGACTTATGTGAACCTGTGATCCCCGGCTTTTTCCAAAATGAACATTTCAGTCTTGTACATATTAGCTTTTTATAGGTGTTTTAACATGTTCTGTTTCTGCTGCTATTGTGCATGAAAATACAGCAAAATGGTGTTTCTTATCTGCTGATCATTGTCAACAAGTGTTGAACATTTATGTTTCTCTTGAGGCTTACTCTGATTGAATATCCGCAGTGGTATAGGTAAATGAAGAAGTACGTTTTCTTATTTAGATATGTGTAAAATCCTCTTCCCATAAGAACATTCTTTTCCCCAAAATACAACATCGCCCTGAGGTCTAGTTGCTTTTCAGATCTATCTATAGAGAACACGTGTGGCATTAACACACTAGATTATTGGTATAATTGGCTATGAACATACAGGAAGAATGGTTGTTTTAGTTGGGACTTGTCTTTTTAATGCGATTTATATAGTTGATTCACTGAGATGCCATTTCAGTGAATTCATCTTCCTGTGCCTTAAGTACGGGACTGAAAAGCAGCAAGCACTGTTCGGCTCATTAGTGGCACTCAATGAATGTTAATTCACTCTGTCCTGTTTGCATGATCAAATGTTTCTGGGATGTTAACTTTTAGAAGTTGGCTTTGTTGGCCCTTTGAAAAGACACGTGTTTGAATCGTTACCGTGTTCCTCCTCTGTCAGGGACTTGGAGCTGCCTGAGATCGGGGCTTTTTTGTTCATAAACCAGATAGGACTGTCACGGGTTTGCTTCCCCCGACCGCCAGCTCTTTTCCCAGGATGCCTAAGAGACTTAGCGAATGCAGCCTCTGATCTAAACAGTGCCCCAGACCACCAGGCTGAGGAGCAGGCTCGCTTCTTCCCTGACCTCTTCGGCGATCAGCCTGTTTCGTGTTTGTCTTCCGCTCCTCTTTGATCACAGAGTCTGCAGTCATTGAAGTCTGTGGAAAGAGCAATGGAGGGATGGCCCTCCGCGCGGAGAGCAGACAGTGGGACGCTCCCCTCTCTTTCTGCCTCGGAGAATTCCAAAGCTGGGTCCACTAGGGAAAAAGGACACACCATGACATAACTTACAATCAGCGAGCCTCAGTCTCCTTGTCTGTTGGATAGGTGTAGTAACGCCACCCTCACATATTTGGGATATTCAGTGAGATAATACCGACCGCACCAAGTGGACACGTGCAATCGTAGCCATTTTCCTGCAAGGGTCTAAGATTCCTTCTTCGCCTTTGCGCCTCCCCATCTGGATCCAATTGGAGGTCATCGGTGGCTTAGTTGGTGCTGGGACGGGTGGTCATTCTTTGCTCGCGCTCAGAGCCAACCTCTTATCCTACCTCTGGACATAACCTTCCTACCAGACGTGTGCCTCCGGCGCTGTGCTGTCAAAACCCGGACGGGATGGACGTGATGAATGTGTTTTGCAGTAGTGGTTGCATTCTTTCCTTAAAAAAAAAAAAAAAAAAAACAGTTTGACAAGAGACTAGCCAGCCTTGAGGAAAATGAGATTCTTTCTCGAGCTCTTGAAAACCCTTCCATAGATCTAGTAAAAATTCCATATGGCTCTAATTTCGATGACGCAGTTGTACAGGCCAGCAGGCCCCCTGCGCTGGTCAGATCTTCAAGGGGCTTCACTACAATGATCCCTATTTTTTTTCCTGAGCTGCTGTGCGAGGACACCACCCACACCAGTGTACCTTTCAGTCTCCCTTCCATCAGCAGAGCTTTCTTTGTCCCATCTTCTTTCTTGGTATTGCAGTGAGTGCTGAAAACATGTAAATGGTACGTGGTTATATGCTGAAGTGACTACCCTGAAGAAAATGGATAAAGTCTTTTCTTTCTAAGCTATGATCTTCACGTTCTGTTACGTTCTGTAATGTGCGCTACATTAGTCAATCAGTAGGTGATTCTGTTCCTTAGTGTGGAACGAAACTCTAAAACTGGGATTATCTCTGACCTTGAAGTCATTTGACATTACTCGTTACTCACATCTTGACGCTACAGATTAAAAGGTGTGTGGTGCTTGTGTTTTTCTTTCTAGCTTCACAAGGCTGACATTGTGGTCTTAGGCTCGCCCAAGCCAGAAGAAATTCCGCTTTCTTGGATACAACCAGGAACTGCTGTTCTCAACTGTTCCCATGACTTCCTGTCAGGTAAATGTGTTAAAATTGACACTGGGCCACTGATAAAAATAGGTTTGATCGGCATGAGAAATGTTCTCCTTATTCAAAAGAGTATATTCCTAAAGTGTTGGTCATTGTCAACATATGAGAATGTTGGTGTGCGTACCTTTTGGGTTACTCCCACGGAAACCATATTGTCCAGCGAAGAGAAGCCGAGATGCGGCCACAGCAGCTGTCTCTTTGCCGTCCCCTGCCGGCGTCCAGCATCAAGCCGTCACATTGGTCATGACCTAAAGCAGATCATTTCTGCATGTGTGAGGTCAACTAGAAGTAGTCGTTTTCATAGTCTTTTAAAAGGCGGCAGAATCCTTTCTCCCAAAGAAATCTCAGCTACCTCTCACCATGTAAAAGCAGATGAAAACAGAGTTGCCGAGAGGCACGGGAAATGCAGACCAACCCTTGTATTTCCCTGATTTCTCCTGGTGCTGACCGCCCCTTTTCCAGCCCCAAGACACCTCAGAACAGTGTGAAAAACATCAGGATTAGAAATGGAAGAGGCATTAGGCTTGGCGCTGATCTGATATTTGATGGTATTTCGCCAAGGGATCCAGGAGCGCCTGGACCACACCAGGCCCACTGTTAGAGTAGCTCAGGGTGTGGCGGCACCAGGCTACCCAGCCAGGGGCCGGTAGGAGCAGGCCCACAAGGGCTTGTCCCTTTCTCATTCACAGAAGGACACACTGAGGCAAAGCCGGTTTTGGATCACACCCAGCTACCTCCCCAGTACCGGAGTAACCTGTGTATGCAGGGGACACTGGCAAAGGGAGTCCAGTATCCTTTCTTGTTACCTGTGGTCTTCAGATTTCAGCATGGAGAGGAGGAGTGTCCTGAGCTGACCTGGAGGGCAATGTTTTTATTCCCCCAAAGCTGATATGAACTTGAGCCAACTGGTGGAGGCCTCTGCCCTCTTCACCTCTGCCAGTACCACACTAGGATTCTAGAACTCGAAACCTTCTAGGCGGCCCCACAAAAGAGAGTGAAATAGAGAATAGTATCCAGAAGAAATAAAAATAACGTCTGATCTGGTCACCTCGAGGGAACCATTTGTCATTTTTTTGGTGAAAAAGCAATCAACTTAATTGTATGGAATATTTTAGAAGGAAAAGAAAATACATACCAAAAGAATTACTGAAATTTATATAACTCTTTAAAGAAAAATATTGGACCTCCCTCCAATTCTCCTGGAATTGACCGATCAGATCAAAAACCCCTTAGGGCTGAAGGGGGTGGGGCGGCTTGAGTGCAAGGGAAGATGCTCAGGAATTTTCCAGAATGCTCCTGTACTCAGCTCTTAGACAAAGAGTATTATAGATGAATACATCAGTTAGGTGCAGTATAATATGAATGTGGGATTAATGGTTCTTTTTAACAAATAGAAGGCATGCTCTAAATAACTTCTTTGAAATAAATGTAGTTTCTGGGTGTAATTTTTTTTCCTGAAAAAATCAAATGGTGGACATGGCTCAGAATCCTAGTTAGACTAAGAAAGTCAGTTATGACTTTTCTTTTAAATGAATGTTTCTTTGCTATAATATTTACTCGCTGTGTTTTATTAGAGTTTATATATTTAGGACAATTTTGGCACAATCCTGGCTAGAGATAAGAGAGTCTGTTTCTATGTGCTTTTGGAATCCCTTTAGGTCCTATGATTATATGAAGGTGACATATTTTATTAGTGAAACCATGTCTCATTTTTAATCAATTTTCTCTTTAGGACTTTAATTTTTTTAAAGACATTCTTTAAAACATGACATTTCGATATAACGATTCTCTTGCGGGGTGGGGAAGACCAAGGCATTTTGCTTTCATTTATCAATTCTTTGTGTAGACTGATGCAGTTAATTTTAAATTTATCTGGTCCAGTAGTAGTTTTCTTGTTGTTTTTGAACACCCAGAGCCCAGAATAGAGCCTGACACATAGTAAGTGCTCAGTAAATACTGAGCGTTAGATGAGTAAACAAACATAAGCTCAGAATTATACAGTGAGTGCAGTTTTAAGTTAGTTGCAGATTTAGACACAGTTCCTTGAATGTGTCTCCCGCTAAAATGCAGGACTGACAGGACAAAGACAAAGATGAAAAATGCTGCGCTGACAAAAATGGATGAACGTTTTCCAGCTGGTACTATTTAGAACAGCACTACGTTTCTCAATAGTCCAAGTTTTAATTTTAGCAACTTTGATTAGTATGAAAATTTAATCTGCGAGTAAATTGGTATAAGACTCCCCCCACTTTTTGTATAATCTAGCCACTTTGAACAAACGAATAGTCTTTTTCAAGCATTGTTAAAAGGAAAGGTGCTTTTATTTAAACTTAAGAGCAAAAGAATTTTTAATAAACTCGTGATTGAATGAAGGCAGGGTTTTATAATGAAATTTTTATACTCATCTTAATGGTACAGAATTTCCCTATACCCCCCCCCATAACAATAGATGGGCTATGATGATTTATGATTTTATGATGAGGTAATTCTATAGAGGCATTTTATTGAATATCTAATCTCTGGAGGGATTTTCCTGATGGCTGACATCCCAGAAGTAGTGTTCAGAAAACAATTACACCTAACTTGTTGGGTCTGTTCAGTCTTCTGTGGCATGACTCTGATGTTTAGATTTACAACAGGGATGTAGCAATGTTCAGTTTTCTAGCTATAAAGTTAATTAACTTTTTTATTATTAAAAGAAATATTTCAAATAAAAGAAGTGGGCTATGATTTTGTAACGCCAGACCATATTGTGCCTCAATATTAAGACTTATTTCCTAATGTAACAAATGAGACAAAGAAGAAACTGGTCTTTTGTCTCGAGTCCAGAGGACCATATTAAAACAGCAACTTTGTGGGTCAGAGTAGTTTACAGCATAATTTTAAGCAAACATAATTCTATTTAGTACGAAGAGGGGGTAGAACCCTGGGCTGTATCCCAGAGCTTATGCTAATGAGCTGGGGGACAATGGGGGACAGTGAGCCTTCCCTCTTATGGATTGGAAGGGAATATAATGCAGTGGAAAGACCATGGAATTTGGGGTCAGCATTGATCTGGCTCAGAGCTGAGTTTGATTTGTTTGTTTTAACTCTTAACTGCAGTGTACTCATAGGCTGTGTGACCTTGAACAAATAACTCGAGCTCTCTGATCTCCATTATCCTCTTGGGTAAGATGGGAGCAAGGCTGTGGGGAAGGATAAATGAGATGCCCGCCTCGGGCGCAGGGCCCCTTCTCATAGTCACTGCCAGTAAATATTGGTCCACTCTCTCCCTCCACTTCATTGTTGCCAACACACAAAATAGCTTTCGGACTTCATGTTAGCAGAATGTAAGTTTATATTTGAAAAATCAAGTCCAAGGAAGGAAGAGGTCCGATGAAATTCTGAGAATGTTGGAAGGCAGCTTTAGAGTAAAAATTAGGCATGCATGTAATTTAATCATTATTCTAATGCACTTGGAATATTTGCTTCTGACTTTTGAACTTTATTCTAAAATCCACTGTATCTATTACTTCTTTTCTTTAATTTTTTTCCCCAGGAAATTCTAGATGTTTTGGACCTATCTCTGAGATATAGTATTGCTAGTTTTTCATTTTTAATTTCAATTAGCTCTCAATACAATATATTTCATGTTTTTTACTTTTTAAAAAAGGCTCAGCCATTTAGAATAAACAAGTCTGTATTATTTCCTTCTTAATTTGGTTTTAGCAATTTCAAAGGGGCTGCTTCTATAAGCTAATATTAATATTTTAATTATGTCCCTTTCTCTGAAGATTCTTATGCTGTATTCTTTTTTAAAAAGTGAAACATAGTCATTTGATAGCAGAATTCAGATGTTTTAAGTTACAAGTGAAACTCTTGACAATTGTCAGAAAAATTGTACTGAAATTTTATTTATTGGATTTTACCATTTGTCCTTCAAGGTTAATATATTTTACTTCAAAACTATTCACCAGAATTTTTTGAAAGTTTTATCAGTACTAATTTGTAAATTTTAGTTCTTTCTCTTTTCAAACCTTCACATAAATTTTTTTTTGGAGTAACTTGTTCTCCTGGAGGAGTAGAAAATATTTCAAGTTCAGTCTGTATGGTCAGTGCTTTTCTGATCAAAAGGATGCCCTTGGCCAGATTGCAAAAAAAAAAAAACACTGAAACATTTTCCATGTAACTGAGATGGCAAGAAAACGAAAGAATTTGCCTTGGTCCCTCCCACTTCATTTTTTCTGGCAGAAGTCCCAGGGAGGTCTCAAAAGAGCTCCTGTCAGAAAGGCCTGTTCTGATTTTTAGAGGAAGTATTATAACACTTTAGCCTTAAATTTCCTTATTGTGGAAAGTTTGGTTAATAGAACAGAAATTATGCATGAAAGGCTGTCTTTTAAAGTGATTCATTGACTTGTCACTGGAGGAACCATGAGTTAATGGAAAGTGTTTAGGAGAAGTGGGAAGATGGGTTTGGTTTGGGACTGGACCCCTGCTGGGCAAGAGTAGACAAACCTCAGGTGGGGCCCTCCCCGCACACAGGCAGGTGGGGACATAACGATTTCCTCTCTCTATTCTCTTTAGCCATGAAATTTCTTGAGGACGTATTCCTGATTGGCTGAGTTACCGTCTTAATGGCTTCGAATTCTCAAGATTCAGAACTTTTCATTTAGTTTTAAGATGCATCGATTCCTACTATGAAAACAATACAGTGTGCATGTTAGAAAATTTGTGAAATACGAAATAGTACACGGAAAAAAATAACAGTAATTTCTGATCTAGTCACCTTGAGATAACCATCTGACATTTTTTCCACTAAAAAAGTGTTACACTTAATTTTTATTGGATCGTATAGTAGAAACAAAAGAAAGTAGGACATCAAGAGCATGACTGAAATTCAGATAACTGTTTCTCAGAAAGAGAACTGTTGGTTCCTCCGAGATTTTTCTAAAGTTTAAAATATATTTTTATGTTTTTGTGTGTTCTGTGTTATGTTTTAAAATCTTTGTTGGTTTTAGTCACTTTCTATTTTATGCAAGGCAGTGGTTGAGATTATGGGAGGAATTATTTACCGTATAATTCTATAGGTGAAATAGCCTTCATTCACGTGGGTATTTGTGATTCTGCTCTGGGAACATGCATTTATAAGTTGATACCAGCTCCTAGAATGTAGCTTTTTCCTATTTCTCCATCATTTAAAGGTAGAGATAAGAATGAGAGAAGCATATTTCTTCCCTACAGTTGTTGGACAGCACATTCACATCAGATCTCTTGCGATTCAAACAAAACAAAACAAATCTCTCATTCTCTAGATTCTTGGCTTTTGCCTGAATATGATTTATAAAACCAAAGTGTTGCTAATCTTTAAACAGTACCTGAGGGACATGATTATCCAACTCCCTAATACATTGACATAGAACATCACAAAACACTCCAGTGTTTTATGCTCTCTCTCACAAAGGACTGTCAGCAAAATGGATAATTTAAAAGCAGAGTGGCCAGAAAAGAAGGAATTCAAAAAAGTTGCTATTAGAAAAGTTTCTTTTCTCTCAGGCAAGATGTAGGCCGAAGTATTTTACATGTGTATTTGCTTTTTATAAACTTAAAGTACCAGCTAAAGGAAGGAAAAGCAGAATTCTTCTAAATGCCTCTTTATTTTGAAAACCATGTTATCCCTAAAATTAATCTAAAATTTCTCAGTTTTGATGGAAAATTGGTCCTATCACTTTTATGACAAAGATTTTTAAAATTATCAAAAAAAGCCTGACCTTTCACATAACACTTAGGCTGGGCTTATCCTTCCTATTAATGGGTGAAATTGCTTTTATTTCCTATGTATTGTTTAAACATACACACCGTATGCCAAGTACTTCACATACCATATCACATTCAAGTCTCACAGAATTCTGTGAGGTTGATATTACCATTAATTAACAGGCTCAGAGTCACAATTGCTAGTAAGAGCTAGAGGCAAGATTTGAATTCAGTCTAACTCTAAAGTCTGTGGCCCAATCAGGAGCCCCAAGGCTGTGCCAGGGGCTTGTGACCTAACTGCAGCTGTGCCATCATGTCCTGACCCCTGTGGTTACGAAGGAGAACATCGCCGGATGTGCCAGCTTTTTATAAGGAGCAATGGGTTATAAAAGGCAGTATACTGAAGGTCTTTTTTTCCCCCTCCAATTCTTTGCAGGGAAGCTCGGACGTGGTTCTCCCAGCATCCATTTCAGTGGTCTCATTACAGAAGGTGACGTGAGTCTCCTCGCTGCAGCTCTGCGGATTCAGGTTTGATGACACAGCTAATTAAGAATTTTTTTGAGTTCGAAGCTTTAGATACTAACATTTTGCAATGTTTTATGTTCAGCAGACACAGTGGTAAACACTTTGCACGCATATGTCATTTAATTGTCACAATTATCCTATAAGATAATGTTATCCCCATTTGACAGACGAGGAGGAAATGGAGACTTAGGAAAATTAAGTTACTTGCTTTTGGTCACATGACAAGTATGGTCAGGGACCCAAATCAGGGTCCGTTATTACTTATCAATTGCTGCGTAATGAAGTACCCCCCAAATCTGGAACTTAAAACAACAAACGTTATCTCACAATTTCTGTGGCGAGAGATTTGGGAGCAGCCTAGCTGGTTAGTTCTGGCTCAGAGTCTCTCATGGTGAAATCAAGATGTTGGCTGGGGGCTGTCGTCATCGGAAGGGCAGACTGGAGCTCGAGGATCCACTTCCCATGTGGCTACTGGCATTAAATTTCTTGTTGGCATTGGCTGGTGACAAGATGCCCTCATTCTTTATCACATGAACTTCTCTGTACGGTCGCTCACAGTGTTTAGTGAACACTTAAACTATTTCAATAGTACATACATCTCACATTTTTCCTTTTTCAGAAAAACCTACAAATTTAATTATGTGAGAATAAAATTACTCCTGGCATTCACTTGAGTTGTGCAACTTTTTAGTCCTTTTCATGGCGTGACATCCCTGAACAGTCTTTGCACAGTTCAGATACATACCCTGACAATTTTCTCTTTTCTATCATGTTTTCCTTTCTGCCCTACTGAAGAACCTGGTCAGTAGTGGGAGGAGATGGCTTCGTGAACAGCAATACACGAGGTGGAGACTTCACTGCTTGAAACTGCAGCCCCTCTCCCCCGTACCAAGGTATCTGGGTGATGTGTTTATACTGATGTCAGCTCATCAAGTGCCTTAGTTTTCCAGGGTGATCCATCGAGTAGGGGACATGACCCATGGTATTATGGCTTCGGTGGTAGATAATTTTCTCCAATCAAATTGCCACACTACTTTTTCTAGCATCGAAGTCCCCCAAAATTAAATAATGAACATGTTTACCATATTCACTCAGTTCTGAAGTGTATATTTTTTCATTTCTGAAATCAGGATTTCCTTATTATCGATGATATGTCCTGTATTAAATGGCAGTGTTTTTTCCCCTTAGTAGTCCATCAAATAATGATATCTTAGATATGACACAATACGGTAATGTTATATTTGGAATATGCTTTTCAGTGTTAGAAATGTCCAACATATGTCATCTTGGTCTTGAGGGCCATGTAGGTTTTGAATCTGGGAGTAAATGGCCAACCAGCCAAATAGCACTCAGCCTTCTTCAGAGCATGGTAGTGTCTACTGTGTGACAGGAAGCTCTGTGATGGTCCAGATGGATATTTTCTTCAGAGTGGTATTTAGTGAAGTGTAAGCTACATATTCTCTCTCTGTATAAATTTGGAACTGCAAACTGGAGGATATATTCTCAGCATTTTTAGTGTAATTAGTTAGATAAGCTATCTGAGCCAGAGAGATGCATTCTCCTGCCTCATAATGAGTCCTCTGTGGCCGTCTCCGCCTCAGTGAATTGGCCCCGCCCCCTTCATCCAGGGCAGGCATAACGCCAGAGCTTCCCCAGGTGATCTCATCGCAGGTGTTGGGAGGCAGAGTGTCAGTAATAGAACTTCCAATAATTGACTTAAGTTTTTACTTGATAAACCAGTTGTATTTTGGAATTGAGCTCTGTTTCCTTGAGCACTGTGGTTTGCTTATACCCACCAGGCTGGTGTAACTCTCCAGTCTCTGCTTTCATCTCTGAAATAGACTAAACATCTTAGTCATCCCCTGTGTTCATTAATACATAAATTTCAAGGAATGTTGTTTTTTGTAATATCCCTGAATTTCTATAATCTATTTTAGAAAATACTTTTCAAGTTACTTATGTTGTTATAGGACCTTAATTTTTTTTTAATGAGTCAATTCTACTTACAGAGATCTAAAAAAATTGAGATGGACTTCCCCAAATGGCATACCACAACCTTTGTATAAATCAAAATGAATTCTACTTCGAGAATAAAAGGGCTTTATTTGCTTAACCAAATTTGACTTCCAGAACCACTGAGGAAAGAAAGGCAGGGCTGAGTCGTTTATAAATCACTCAACAAATCAAAATGCTGTCACTGTCACTCTAGCTAGTGAAGAGAAAACCTTGGAGATTTTCTAAGACTGGGCTCTTGGATTTAGGAGATTGCGTCGGGAGAGAAACAGAAAAAAAGAATAGGCAGGAAAGTAAAAGGAAGTAGGAGCATGGACAGCGAAGGGGACAGGGGAGGAGAACTGGTCAGGAAAATGCAGGCCGACCTGGGGAAGGGACATCCTGGCCGGAGGCACAGAGCTCGGCCCGCATCCGTCCCAAGGTGCCTCCACCACCACTCCAAGCTGTCTAGTTCCCGTCAAAGAAGTCTGGATTGGAGGTGGCTTTACCGTCATCGCCTGCATCAAGGTTGGACCCCGACAGGGTCAGGGAGGAGACTATAGGGCAGCACGGGGGCTGAGAGTAGATTGTCAACATTAGCAACAGAAAAAAAGCAGAGCAGGGAATGATCTGCCGCCAGGGGGGAGGGTCCCTGCAGGGACTGCTGTGCCCCCAACAAAGGGGTCCAGGGCCAGCCAAGAGACCGACTGCTGTCTTCTCAGATGTCAGCCCTTAAAACCAAGTCTCCGATTCCTGCTCTCTCATGTTCTGGCTTATGCCTGCCAGGTTTTACTCACAAACAGATGGTCAGGCAGATAGGTGGCCTGAACCCCCAATAAAAAAAAATGACTGAGCTCGAGCCCCAAAAGGCTCTCCTGAGAAGTTCAGCACGTGCTGATCTTCATAGCACTCCTGGAAGGTGAGCAGCAGTGTTCTCATCTTGCCAGATGAGAACATCGAGCAGTTCAAGATTTGCCCAGTGATGTTCCTGAGCTAAACTTCTTGTGCCGGAAGTCGAGCTTCAGGCGTTAGGTCCATTACAGTTATGTAATTAATAAAATGTTTTGAAATACAATTTGGACTTGCCATAGGAAAGAGAGGGAAAGAATGGACACAGATAAAACAAAATAGCATCTCCACATTTTTGAGTAGCCAAGAGATACGTGTGGCTAGTTCACTAAGGGTGCATTATGCAATAACCCATCTATTTGTGGTTAACGAATACAGCCACGACCCGTAGAAAGCATCGCGCTCTATAATGGATTTCTACTTACGGGAGGCCTTTGGGCACGCTGTAATATACAGCCCTCTCTCCTATGACATAGGTGTTATCCTTGTACCTGGGCAGAATTCTAGGATCTTTGTGAATTTTTAAGAGTTGCTTCTCTAAAGCGATGTGCCGTTTTCTCATGCACGTTAATTGTTAGCAGTCGTGCTTAATACTGCTTGGAAGCAAGGACCGTGCAGCCGGTGCGTTGATTTCATTGCTGGCGTGGCGCATGGCGGCTTTTTGCTCCAGCAGCGACCACCTCAGCTGAGAAGACTCTTGCCTCTTATGTGTTCCTCGCCCCCACCCCCTCCAGTGATATCGAGATTTCAAGAGCACAGACTCCGAAAGCTGTGGATGTCCTTGCCAAGGAGATAGGATTGCTTGCAGATGAAATCGAAATCTATGGCAAAAGCAAAGCTAAAGTACGTTTGTCCCTGCTGGAAAGGTTAAAGGATCAGGCAGATGGAAAATACGTCTTAGTTGCTGGGTAAGACTTTTTTAAAATCTGTTTTACTTAGAAGACATGTTTATCAAACTCTCTTCCCTATGTCTGTCTGTCATCACGCCCCTCGAATACATCCTGTTCTCAAATTTGATGCTATCTTATCCAATTTACTTGGCATTCCTTCATTTGACTTGGGGCAAGTTGAGGTAAGTTTTTCTTTTCAGAACAAAACAAATTAGTCTCCACAAAGTATAAAGCGTAATGAGTCACTGATCCAGGACTTTATTTTTTGTTTCTCATATTGTGTTTTGATCATCCTTGCACTACCTTGGTTTGTTCAATTTTGTTTTTCAGGATAAAAACTAAAATAACAATTGAAAGTAAAATATTTTGAACTGAGCAGGGTTTGTGTGTGTGTGTGTGTGTATGTGTGTGTGTGTGTGTGTTTTCTACTTAGAAATAACATTTTAATGGAAAACATATAGATAATTCCATGAAACTTTGGTTTTCTTATTCATGTCTTTAAAATTTCTTATTAATGTATTTGAAAGATAATTTCAGAATTGATGTTGGGCCATTTCCATTTGAGTTTTTTAAAAGATAAATGCATGCCGTTTATGAAAAAGAGTATCTGCTTTAATTTTCCCTCTTTTTAAAAAAGAAACACATTCACTAGCTGAAAAAAAAAAAGGATAGAAAATAAGAGATTTCAGATATTTATTCAGCGTGACCCGAGGGAACATTGAGAGACTATATAAATTTCTTTGTTGTTTTGAAATTTCATTGCATGGACTTGATAATGACATATAGGCCAACGCTTGAGGCACAAAATCCTCTTAACAGGCAGAGACATTTCTTATAACTGAACTTAATTTGTAGTTAATTTTCCTTTTACATATTTAATTGTTAATATAAGTGCTTTCTTTCTTTCTCTGATTAGAAAAATCATACATACTCATTATAAAAATATTCCAAAAATACAGAAAGTATAAACAAAAGAGTAAAACATCCCAAATCTAGCACCCAGAGGAAACAGCTGTTAACATTTGAGACCATCTTGTCACAGATGCCGTCCTTCATAAGTGAGATCATTGACACTGCTATTCTGTCAGCGACTTGATTATTCAACAGTGTGTCATGTACCTGGCTCCATGTGAATTAAGACAGAGCCATGTTATTATTTTTCGTGATTACGTACCATTTCACTGTTTACATCCAAGATTCTTCAAGTGCTGGGAGAGGGAGTCCCAGGTGGAGTGAGTGGTAGAAATGCCTGGGATGAGGGTGTATTTCATTTGCCATGTCTTCCCAGCACCGAGAAGCACGCCATGGCCCAGCCAGCGATAGTCCGGCATGCTTCTAATGCTTCAGGTCTACTGAGGCAGAAAAACGATTTGAAAACATCATGGGATGTCCCATAATTCATTTAATCAGTTCTTTATGGATGGGCACTTAACTTGTTTTCTCATGGTTAGCCATTATAAACGGTGCTAAAATTAACAACCTTAGGCATGACTCTTTGTGCATTTGCCCAATGTTTCCTTAGGAAAAAATTCTAGGGGAGAATTCAGTGTTTTAAAACTACAAATAAAGATAAAACTACAAAAAAAGCAAGATATCATGTATAACATCACCTCTTTAATGGTACCATCATTTCTTCATATCTCCTCTCTCTTCCCCTTCCCCCTTCCCACCCCCTCCTCCTCTTTCTGCAGCTCCTTCTGTTACTGTTTTATGAGAGGAGTAGACAGCCAGGGTCTTTGAGAGTCGCTGTGGTTTAAAGGAATTCGTACCTTATTGAAGCACCTCAGTTAACTATGGCTTCAACCTTCTCCTTCACGCTTCCCCGCTCACTTAGAGTTGGACACCCAACCCCAGTGAGGTCCGTTCCAAACTAGGACTTCCCCCACACACCCAACCCTAATGGCCTATAACTGAGCTGCAGTGAGAGATGTCGGTCCCACCTGCAGGCACCCTCTGGGACAGTCTTTGAAAGTGGCCAGCTGGCTGAGGGGAAAATCGAGCAGTAATTTTTCATGTGGGATGGCTGTGACTTAACTCCGTTTTGGAAATAAGAGTTTCTCAATATTGGAAATAAAAACACAAATCTAGACATTGCCCCAGCCCTTAGCTGGGAACACAGAATTGATGCTTCTAAAGCAAAATCTCCACTCATATTGTTATCAAGTTCCTAACTTGGAGTCATACTGTCAAAGCCTGGCCTCCGGCCACATGCTAAAGAGTGACCGCCAGCATGGCTAACCACAATTGCAGCCACACGGGGGCCTGTTCCCAGGAGAACACTGCTCTGCACTGCCTCTTCGTGGCATTTGTATGTGCATTCGAGCTGAGGAAGCTAGGCTGCCGTGTTGTAGATAGAAATGAAAATTAAACCTGAATTCTCAAGTGTAGATGTAACCCCAAGAGATCGGTTATTTTTCTGAAATTGTGGTATAAGTTCCTTTACAGAGACCTCTGAAGGAACAAAAATTAAATTGTGTTCCTTTCAACCACATTGAAGGGAAAAGAGCCATAAGGGTAGAGTTTTGAGATGGATATACATCTGTAGCAGAGTTTAAAGGTTTCTAGAAAATATATACCACACTGTATTCTATGAGGGAAGAAGAAACTTTCCCACCAAATAATATTTAATTGCACAAACTACCTTTGTTATCTAATCTTTAAATAGCTGGCTGCTTGAGATTAGTTTAAAACACAAGATGATCATTTTATTTATAATCTAAAATGAAAAGTTCATTTAAAATTTTTTAAAAATCACCTTCATGTTTTTACTTTTGGTTAAGTCAGTTTTGGAAAAATGACATCATCAAACCATTATACACACTGTTGCAACTTTTTTAGAACTATAAATGATCCCCCCATTATTGGAGAATCTTTTTCTGGAAGTTTTTTATTCTGGAAATAATATTGTGTAATTGTATGAAAATTTAACATAAAGCAAGGTAAATAGAAGGAGAAAACTAAATATCTCATTACTTGAAAGTGTTAAAAATTTTTATATTTCCTCCCAGGGTTTTTATCTATGCATTCATCCTTTTTAAGTTGAGATCGTGCCATAAATACCGCTTTGTATCCTGCCTTTTCGTGTAAATACTGTAACATGAGTCTTTTTCCATGCTTTAGAATTCAAATACCCAAGTAATTTTTCAATAAACCTAAATAACAATATATTTGTTATTGAACATTTGAATTTATGTATAAATGTGATTTAAATTTATAAACAGTGGGATGAATACATAAAACAATGGGATTAAAATTTTTTTCTACTATTAATAACCCAAATGCAGAACAGATTAATTCATTTTAAAAAGCTATTCTTCAAACTTTAGGGTTTCTCATTCTGTCAGAATCATCTGTATTTCATCAGCTACACATCGCATGGTATTTACACCTACACATCACTTTATTTGCTTTGCCTGACAAAATGAAAAGTATTGGGAATCGTTCAGGGAAATATGCCAAAAGAATCTTAGGGGCTCTTGAGTTTTACATATTTTCCCAGTTACACTAATGAAAAGGAATTTGAGAACTTGACTTGGAGTGCAGCTGTAGGGCATTGAGTGTGTTGTAGGATCGGTCTCCATTGGCCTTTTACTGATTTCTGTGCAGAAATTTCTAGAACTTTTCTCAATTGCTTGGACAGAGCAGTTAAAAGAGAAGCCCAAATCGATCTGTGAAGAGACTGAATTTCACATTAAAGAAAAATTGAAATTATTCAAGTCACTTTATTTTTTCTTTCTGGAGCGTGCCAAATACTCAATTTGATTTTTTCTTTTTTTCTTTCTTTTTAGTGTTTCAACCAATTATTTTGGTCGATGTAAAAATAACCTTTAGTGACTTTTCTAAGATCATACTTTTCTTCTTTGGGTAACTATTTAAAGATCTGTGAGTTTTTCTTTTATTTTTACCACTTGCAGACTAGAACAAAGGTATTTAGAAGAAACCACGACTGTGATAGGACCTTCGAACTGTTTACTATAGTTGTGTGCGATGGGACACAACCAAACGGACTAGGCAGTCCATTGTTAGAAAATAAAAGGCATTTAAAAAATCTTCCAAGTCATGAAGATGCCTGGAATGGGTGACATACATATTCACATGCTGTTTGAGCATATAGTTTTGGAGTTCATGGTTAGATCCGTGGCTAATGGCAACAGTGCTGTTTAACAAGATTCTAGATTTTGAGAACAGTTCAAGTTTGCCCACTTATTGCGACATAAGCAATCTTTTTGATCTTTGAGTAAATGGTGAACTTCTTTCAGATCATGTCCAAATCGGCACAGAGCACTTCCATAAATTTGTACTGTAGTTGACTATAAATATTTGTCTCAGAAAAGGCGTCATTCCTTTGTCAACCACTTTGTGCTCATCTGTGCCCTGGATAGGTGACAGGACTTCAAGGAGAATAGGCATAGTCCTTCACCTCAGCAAGCTCGTGGCCTAGTAAGCGAGACATACCATGTTGGAAGCTTATAGCAAGCCCTCTGAAAAGTTATAACCACACAATAAATGCTGTGGAATATTAGAGGGAACAGATCGATCAGCCAGGAGAAGTAGAGGAAACTAGTGAACAAAAATCAGTTCTGTCTCCATGAACTATCATCTCTTATAGAAAAAGAAATTAGATTAATACGGTGCTTGTCTTGTAAGTCAACTTGACAATTCGGAATCTGATGCTAAGGATATTGGGATAACAAGCCACATTTTGATACCAGATGCAGAAATAAGGTGAAATCAGTTTTTATTGTAGCTCTCTTTATTGCTCCCAATAAATACTTCCTACTTTCTGATTTTCCTGACTTGTAATAGTTGGCAGAAAGCTGAGCGGTCCTGTGTTTCTAATTAAGACTTGGATGGTTAGCCGAAGTTTCGAGGAGGTCATCTCTGGGCGTGTCTGCTCTTGGCTGTCTCCAGCAGCTATGTTAGCATATGCTTGGGAATGAAAATTGAATCTTTCGTGTGCACAGTTTAAGTAAACTACCTATTCTTTTGCAAACAGTAAGTGCTCAGTGTGGTCCTTAAACCACCCTGTGTTCGATACTACGTTTTCTTCACTGGCTGTTTGAAAATTGTGATGCCTGTGGGTTTTTTAACGTCTTTTTATTCATGTTGTATCTAAAAAGCAGAAAGTTCTCAACGCATAAACATCTTCACGTAGCTTTGAGTCTTCTCATTGACCGGGTTTCGCATGGCTGGAGGAGTTTGCGGGTGACTTTTTCGGGCAGTGTTCAGGCTGGCTCACCAGCTCCCTACCAGTAGCCTCCTTGTTGCTAAATCTGGTGACCACTTCTCGGTCCTCACCAGGCTTCAGACCCCTTCAGACTCTGGACACTTCCTTGGTTTTTTTTTCAAGAGTCCCTGTCACACCCCTGCCCCCTCCTCTCTTACTTTTTACTGCTCTTGCTCAGTTTCCTTTATGCTCTCTCTTCCGACTATTCCTTAAGATAAAACATGAACAGTTTTGTCTCTACCTTTTTTCTCATTCTGTTCACTCTCACTGACTGCTCTTGCTTTACACTGTTAATTATAGTTAAGAAGTTCTATCCACAGAAATAACCTAGTGAGGTCAGGTGACTAGCCCGGGTTTGATTTCCAGTTCTATTAATCATGTGACCGTGGGCAAGTTACTTAAATTCTTTGTGCCTCAGTTTCCTCACTTTTAAAATGAGGATTAAAAATAATTAACCCAACTATAACAGAGCCTAGCATGTTAACTGCCCGGAGTCCATCCTCAGTTTTGTCAGACGAATGTTTATTCAGTTGTCTGAGTTTCGATGTTGCTTCCTCCAGGAAGCCTTCTCTGGAGTTCCAGATCTAGTTGGAGCCTCATTCCATGGGCTCTTATAACACAGTCTCACTGCCCTACGTCCCCTGTCTTCGTGTTTATCACATTCACTAGAACTGCTGATTTCTCTGTCCATACCTCTCATTAGTTGGAAGCTTTATGAGAGCAGCGATGGAATCCATCGTGGTTATCATTGTGTCCCCAGGGTCTAGTAGCCTGGCACGTGTTAGTACTTAATACGTAGTTGCTAAACGAATGATCGATTGTATTGCCGTGGTGGTCGGAGGTAGTTGAGGATGACGCATCTAAGGGCAGTCATTCTTTGTGGTCACATCAGTAGATTTTGCAGGTCAGAAAACTATCATCGGTTTTGTTGTGGTTGAGTATCGTAGACAACCTGACTCACGCCAGCTCATAGAAGACCGTATTGTAAGCCCAAATGGCAGTTTTTAAACATAGTACATTGTTAGTGTATGCTAAGGAACAGTTTTATGGGACCCTACTTGGGAATGTAATATCCACCTATGCCCTCACGTAATACTGTGATGTTCTGTGTGAACGTGTGATGTTTGGTTTTATGGGGGGTTGTGGTCAGCAGTAAGCTCCTCAGAGCACAAGTGATTGCCTTAGTCTTTCCAAATAGTTGAGAGGCTGTTGTATGGGAAAGGATAAGGCTTAGTGTGTCTGACTCCAAGAGATAAGAAGCTAAAGGAATGCAGACATCTCCCCTTTAGAGCAAAGAATGTTCTACTGTCTGGAAATGAATGGGCCACCCTGGAGGTAATGAGCTCCCATCACTGCTTCAGTTCAAGCATGGTGGGGACAGCCCTGGGCACTGACATCTAGAAAGAGATGGATGGGTGGGGACATTAGGATCCCTTCTGTCCCAGGAGTTGGGCCATGCCTCACTTACTCATGGAGCATCGAGTTAGGCCCTGTGCCCACATCACGTCCCCGAGAAATGGCCCTGGATGAGCGAATGCCAAATTACCCATCAGCAAGAAATGACATCAGCTTAATTATCGAAGCCATTTTGATGAATGATTCTATGCGATTTCTTAAAGGTAATAATGTTATTAGCGCCAATACCTAATAATTTTTCTCTCTTCTTTGGGGGGCAGCGGGGAGAATCTCTTGGCGAAGGTGTGTGTGTATCTTGACTTTAGATTAAGCATGGCCTGGGTGCGTGGTAGACCGTAATGGTTCAAGAAAATTGAATTATGAAGTGGATTTTGGAATGGTACGTTCTCTCCTAATATCCTCTGATTTGGTTCTCGTACCTTAAGTTTACCTGGCATAGGTTGTCTCGGAAATAATATTAAATTCACTTTTTTTCCCCTCTCAAATCAGGATCACACCCACCCCACTTGGAGAAGGGAAGAGCACAGTTACGATTGGCCTCGTCCAGGCCCTGACCGCACACCTGAACGTCAACTCCTTTGCCTGTCTGAGGCAGCCTTCTCAAGGGCCCACTTTCGGAGTTAAAGGTACTTTATTTAACAATAAGTGTAATTTCAGAGCAAAATTGTGGAGGGAGAAAGGTTTAAAAAGAGCATCATCAACAGATGTAGCATTAAAAGCTGTCAGAGGAGCTAGTGTGTTTTGTCCCTATGTGCACTTGCCCACACAGACACCCAGTAACGTGGGGGTCACCCCGAGCTGGTTCTCTGCAGAGAGAACTGCATGGGGTTTTGGTGGAGCCCCCCACCCCCCACCCTTCCCGAAACCAGTTTCCTTGGTTTCCCTGAACAGTGGCCAGGCTCTTGCTCAGGAGTGTAACCTTGAGCAGAAAGAAGCTTTCGGTTTCATCAGAACCTTTGCCAAGCGATTTTGAGACTCTTGCCATTTTTATTTGCGTTTTATCACCCCATCCATGGTGAAGGGTCTTTCCACCCAGTTAGAGACCCTCGGTAGGCCCTCCCAGGTCTCGGCTGGTTCGGAGTTGCAGTGTGAGGCCTGCAGAGCTCCGGAGCTGACCAGCATGGACAGATAGACGTGATGGAACTCCCCTCTGGCTGCGGTTGGGCTCATGTCTGGCACCGACACGTTCACTGCTCTTTCTTCACTGATTTATCATGAAAACATTCTCCAGCGCACTTCATAATAGCATTTATTGCTGCAATTACTGTTTGTTCTTGGCACTTTGTGGGTTTTAGCGGTATTATATTTATATTACTGTTATAAATATTAATAACTCCTAACTCATTAAATACTGATAAGTCATAGAATGTCACGCATTGTGTAGTGGAATGAACACTAGGCTTGGAGCAAGAAAGTCGAGGTTTTATTCATGGCCGTCTCCTACTGCTGTGTGACCTTTAGCCAATGACAACCTCTCTGAGTTGTATCTGAAAAAGTGTAAAAAGGCTTACAGTACGAGGCTTACCAGGTTATTTTGAGGACAAAATGAGATAACATAGAAAAAACAGGGAAAACTATAAATGATATGGACATGGAAGGTATCATTATTGTTTAAAAAAAAAAAGTCTTTTTAATGTAATAACTTTACTATGTTGAAGAATAAGCAGCATGACAAATCTTATATATTATTATCTAAAATAAATTGAAGTTCATAATGTGTTAGTCTGAGTTTATCAGGTGGGTTTTTTTTAACAAAGTTTTTTGATACTTCAGTGCACATGCAATTAGATGAAGCATAGCCACATAGACCTAATAATAAATTAACAAAATAATCTCATGTTTGCTGTAGCAACATTGCTATATTATTTTTACCCTTTTTTTAAACAAGGAAACCGAAGTCCTTACATTGCAGAGTTGGACATAGCGTGATTTTTTTTTTTTTTCCCCTTCTGTGCTGCTTTGATAGACAGTTAATGTTTCTCACTGCCTGTGATTTCGTCTTGAGGGTGCGTGCATCCCTGTTGGTTTTGGGCAGCCATGTCCCTAGGGCTCTGTCCATTTTTGTGGCTGTACTTGGCGACTCATTCCAGCGGTGTCTGCTCTGTTATTTAGGAGGAGCTGCGGGTGGCGGATATGCCCAGGTCATTCCCATGGAGGAGGTAAGATCTCAAAGGGACACGTGTCGTGTGTCACTGTTTTTCCTTCCTGGCATCTTTTTTTCCTGTACTTCCATAAACACAGGCCTACAGTCCTTTACCCTCAACCCCCAAGTCTTGAAAGGCTCTGAAAACCGAAAATTATATGACCCATTTGGTGGCAAAACCTGACATTTACCGTTATGAACTATGTGTGGACTTTGTGCCACTTGATGTAAATGTTCTTATATTTTGCTGCAGAAATATTGTTTTTGATGAATGGAGGCTGACCTAGACCCTACTTGAGGTGTTTTATAAATAAATTGTATGTACATTACGCTACCTTTCTAAATTCCAAACAGTTCTGAATCCCAAAACCTACTTGGCCTGAAGGCGTTCTGGAAAAGAGGACACAGACCTATATCTCCATCGCTCACCTGTTATCCTGCCCAATTCAGGAAGTTGGACTCTTCCCTTCTGTAAACTGAGACTCCAAAATCAAATAGTTCCAAAGAAAAATGAACAGAAAGGGCCAGTGGTATCAGTTCTTATTTCTCCAAGAACCCCTCTGCACCCCAATAACCACTCCCTCGTCCCCTATGTCTAATCAGCGACCAGGTCTCATCGGTTCTACGCTCTGCATTGACCTCTTAGTTCAGGCCCTGAGAAATCTCCCTGAACTCCAGGTCTGAGCAGCTTGCTTTTCTGTCCAGCATGTTTGAGTGGTTACTCCATCAGCATGCATCCAGCACCGCGTGCATCCAGCACCGGTCCTCGCGGGCCCCCGCTTCTGCCGACTCTGCCTCGCTGTGTCAGGTCCCCACTGTGCAGCCCTCCCCCTCGCCGCTCTGTCACACTCCTTGCAGACTTCTGCCCTGTTATCTCTTGATTCTGGAATGCCCTTCGCTTCCTTTTCCGCCCTCGCCATCTTTGTACCCGTCTGGGTTGTGTTCCTCCCCCAGTGACCCCCTCATACTCTGTGTCCGTCTCCATCTGGTCCGGCAGCTGTGGTGAGTTAGAGGCTCCAGCACTTAGCAGAGCGCCTGGCACACAGTTGGTGCTCGCTAAGAGATATTTGTTGGCTTTGTTGAACAAGTAGGAGAGATGTTTACCATGGAGACTCGAGTGTCAGGGAAGCCGAAGGAAAATGCGGATAATGTTCAGTTATTGGGGGAGGGTGAGAAAGAATAGTCAATAGGCATTGCTGAGAAAAACAGCCCCAAGCCTCACATCTAGAGGGAGGTGAGTAATATTCCCGAGCTCAGAAGACACAGGGCCCGAAGGCCAGACTGGGGATGGAGGACAAGGAGCATGCCTGGGGGAATGGCTCAGGATTTAGCTAGCAAATATTGAAAAGGCATCAGTGTCCTGCTGACATATGTCCTCAGCTGCGTGGCTCAGAGTTGGCTCAAACTTAAGGCATGAAGTAGCTGGCCCAACACAATCAGGCACCTCCCGTGTCGACTTCATCTCTCTGTCCCCACCTGTGCACAATGCCCGACACCCAGTAGGTACTCGTTGGCTGAGAGCATGAGCAGACAGCGCGCACTAGAAGAAACATAATAAATAGTCATGGGAAAATGTTAGAATAAATTCCAAATGGATTGAAAAACTGAAAGTGAAAATACTAAGACTTGAAGGGTGAGAAAGAGCCAGGCTCATGAAGAATGCGGGAAAGCATTCCGGGCGGCGGGAATGGCTTGTGGGGAGGCCCTGAGGCAGGAGAGGGTGCGGTCTGTTAGAGAAGGAGGAGACACTCCTGTGTGCCAGGGGCCAACGGGAAGTGCAGGCAGATGAGGTAGAGAAATGGGCAGGGGCCACCTCTTTCAAGCAATCCAAGTTCATAGCCAAGAGGCTGGATATGATCAGAGGTATCTTGGTCAGCCATTGAAGGGATCTTTGCATCAATAACATGGTGCAAATTGGGGTTTTATAAAAATCACCCTGATTTCTGTGCGGAGAATGATTGTCAGGAGCCCAGGGTGGACGCTGGGGGTCTAGTAAGGAGCATGGGCAAGTAGCCCAGGAGAAAAATGGCGGTGGCTTGGCCCAGGATGGTGACATTGAGGATGGAAAAAAGGATGACATTGATCTAAGACAGGTTTGCGGATGTTCGCAGAATTAGATGTGGAGGAGAGCAAAGTGGAGGATTCACGGGTGACATCCGGGATGCTGGGTTGAGCAACCCTATAGAATCACGTATTGAAATGGAGGACTTGGGGGAGTAAGGGCGTGATGGGCAGAGGGCCGGAACTGGTGGCGGAGGGGAGAGTGGCTCCTAGAATAGTCCCGCCTGGGGCCAGTGGACACCAGTGGTCAGATAGCTGGAAAGGAAAACGTGTGTCCCAGTTCTAAAATGGGCAAAGGGTTCAACAGAAACATCAGAAAAGAAATATTAACTAATGAGTGAATGTTTATCTTCAGTAATTAAATTAATCTACATTAAAACCACTCTCAGTTATCGTTTTTCTTGTCAAATTGACAGAGTTGGATTTTTTTTAAATAGCAATAATACCAAGTTTTGGCATTACACTTTTTCGAAATAGACTTTCTGTACACTTACAGAGCTGGGACATGTATTTTGGTAATACTTTTCTGGAGGGAAGTTAGAAATATGTATCAAGTGCCTTAAAAATACTCATACCCGTTAGACCAAATAAATCCATTTTTAGTTTATCCTAAGGAAAAATTGGCTGTATATGCAAAGATTTAATTTTAAAACTGTTTATCTTCACAGTTTGTAGCAATAACGAATTGCAGGAAAACACATAAATGTCCTAACAGGATTTCAGATTAACTGTATTTTGAAGACTAATGATGTAAAAATGCGAGTTAACATTAAGTGTAAAAGTTAAGGTATAACCTATTATGGTGTCATGATCTATTTATTTCACATTAAAAATATTATAAAATATATATACATATATAATTTTTCATATTTTCTAGTGATCATATATTTTGTTGTAGAATAAGATTTTAACAAGAAACACCACTTTTTCAACTATTAACTTATTTTTTGGCCCAAAGATTACTTCGGTTCTGAAGTAACTTATCTGCTCATGTTTCGTGGGTGGTATCTCAATCCTTTCAAAAAAGCAAGTTGATGATATTATCAAGATCCTTTAACTCAGTAACCACACTGCTAGAAATATATAAAAATAGCTATTTGCATATATTCTTTGTAATTGTAGCCTTCTTCACAAAAGTGAACATTATCCAGACACAGGAGACTGAAAAATTTTGGTGCATCTTCTCAATTATATAGCCCCTATAAACTATAACGATACATAAACAAAATTACTACAAAATGGGTTCTTTGAAAAGGAAGGTATGCTGATTGTACAAATAATGTGTGCGCACATAACTGGAAGGAAAACCGAAGAATTAACAGAGTTGCAAGAGTAATAGATTTCCTATTTCTCAGACTTTGTCATATTTTATATTATTCTGTTGTTACTGTTTATTTTATGCCCTGCCTCATTCTAAAGTATACTTGATATGATACTATTTTCTAGATCATAAAACAATGCGTAAAGGTAAATGAAAATAAGGAAAACAAAATAAGGAAACCAATCACTAAACCCATCAGAATATTTCACACTTAATCTGAGAAAGAAATAATCTGCAACAGGAAGTCTGCTCCAAAGTTCTCAGTTGTCAGGGGAAAACCCCAACATCGATTTTCTGACTTAGGTTGTTTTACGGACTCGGCTCATAATAGGACATGAGATTAATGTAATCTTTTATTTATTTAGAAAGTCTCGAATATGTCATGGTTGTTTGGAACTAGTAGAAAGATGTTTTCTTTTCATTTATAGTTCAACCTTCACTTGACGGGGGACATTCATGCCATCACCGCTGCCAATAATTTGCTGGCTGCTGCCATCGACACAAGGATTTTGCATGAAAACACTCAAACTGATAAAGTAAGAAAGGTTTCTCGTTAGCCATTTGGGGCATCTTATCCTGGGGTCTTTGAGATTCTTAAAGAGTTCATAGAAAAACTTGTGGAGTCTGTAAACTCTGAAATTTAATCAAAATTTTGTGAATTTATATATGTCCTTATTTCTTGGGGAGAGGATGCATACTTTGGTCAGATTCTCAGATGAGTTTGTGACCACTGCCAAGTTGTTGGGAGAATTGATTGTATTGATTGTACTGTGTAAGCCAAATATTGTTTGAGATCATTCTTTAGTTTTGAGCGTAGTTCGTTTGCCAGTTCTCTGCATTCTGCCCGTAGGTCTTATCTCTGTTCTATACTAAGGGAATTGGAGGAAAAGCTTTTTTTCTTTTTTCTTTCTTTCTTTTTTTTTTTTTGTTGTTGTTGTTTATTTGTTTGTTTGTTTTTTATGGGTTTTGTTCTGTTGTGATTTGTTTTGGGGGTTTGTTTTTTCTCTCTTTTCGGAGGAATAGTTTTTCTAAGACTAATGTTATGTGCAGCTATTCCAGATGTGCCGTTTCAGAGGTCAGACCCCTTAGTCGGGCTTCAGGTGCAGTCTGAGAGGTAAACCACACACCTGAAGGGGACAGGGTACCCGGTGCTAATTCCTCATAGACATATGACATTGATAGAAGTGGGACTTTCTGGCACTTTTACAGGGATCCTGACTACTTCCAATTAAAGTAACTACCTAGTGAGTTTTTGAAGCCAAATACAAATAAATATTATTTTGATAGTTATGGGGCTGTAGATTATGAAATGTGTGTTTATGCAAACTCTTTGCAATGTGCATTATGTCAGATCTAGTCAGATTTATTAAAATGACAGAACTTAAGGCTACATTGTTTATATTAGCCAAGAATTTTAATGGGGTCTGTAATCTAAGCAGTTTGGTTATAAATGTAATGAACTTTGTCATATCCTGTGAATTGTCCAAGTTCATGGTTGGCCCTTAAACTTTTGTGGGATTTTATTTTTGTTTTGTGTTCTTAGGCTCTATATAATCGACTGGTTCCTTTAGTGAACGGTGTTCGAGAATTTTCAAAAATTCAACTTGCTCGGCTCAAAGTAAGTTTCCAGTTACGGTTGTTCAAAAAGAAAATATCCTGGAGACAAATTGAAATAATTGCCAAAGCCAGAAATTTTGAACTTGATTTGATTTTGGTTTTTGGATACTCCTTTGAGTACTGAACTCTAAAGAGACAGAACAATATAGCAGAGAACTCAGAACTGAAAGCCTGGGACCTGGACCCTACACCAAAGAGCAGGCAGGACACATCGGGCCTCAATTTCTTCATCTATAAATTAAGAGGACTGCTCTGCTGATCCAGAGTATCCTAGTCAACGAACAAATGAGAACTGCCAAGAGTCCTTCTCTTTCGTGAAATTTCTTCAATCGCTAGGAAATAAGATACAGCCTTTGAAAGGTCATCTCTCAGTTTTTGGTGCAGCAAGATGCTAAGGTTGCAGTTGCAATCTTAATTCTTATCCACTTTGCTATTTTCTAGTTCCATTTGCTACTCATGCTGCTAATCACACTGATTTCCCCTTGCTCTTTTCCAGAGACCGAAAACTAACTTTAATGGTATAATTTACAGCTACTGCTTGGTAATAATTAATTGGTTGAAAAAATTCACCCCCTTGCTTCTTAACTGAACCAAGTTTGGTTTGTTGAGAATACTGCACAATATACTGTCCTCAGCAGCTACAACATAATTTCCATTGCCCAGATTCCTTTCTTCTACTTCTTTATTAAGAACCTCTTTATTAGGATGTTTCCTTTACAGAAATGGATGCATCGACAGTTTCAATGGTTTTTCCTCAGTGAATTAGAAATAACTGGTTCTGAAAACAGACATAAACTTTACTTGAATTAATGGTTTTTGGATTTGAAAAAGAAGAACTAATGAACTGGAGCGTCAATTATGTAGGCGGCAATTTATGTCCGTTCTGAGCGCAGCACGTCGTGGTCACATAGCACAAGCGGGGTGTTTTGTACACTGCCAATGGCGATGCACTTTCAGATCTGTTCTTTTGAGGCTATGTTACAAATTTCATTGTCTTTCACTGATAAGAGATATTGGGCCTCAGGCGTTTGTTTATATGAGTTGGCCTATCCTACCATTTACTCGAAGTTCAAATTCAGTTTTTAAAAAGGCTTTCCTAGTCTTGGAGAAAATAAAGGAAGGAGGATCGTTTTAGTTACATTTTGCTTTCTATTCCTTCTAAAACTTAGTGCATTTTTTTTTCTTCTTAATCATCAGAAACTGGGAATAAATAAGACGGATCCAAGCGCACTGACAGAAGAGGAAATGAGTAAATTCGCCCGTCTCAACATCGACCCCTCTACCATCACGTGGCAGAGAGGTGGGTACTCATCGCCGGGCGGGGAGGGCGGCATGCGTTCCAGCTGAAGCTCTTAAATCACTTTCACAGATGCACAGTTTTATTTCTTCCCATCGTCCCCAGCTTGTGTTTTGTAATCCCTCCGTTTGCTTCTCTTCTGTCATCCCCGCCTCCCATCAGGAGAAGGGGCCATGCCCCTTCTTAAACCACCTGGTCCAACCACCTGGTCCACGGCAGCTCACCTGGTCTCACCCCCTAATTTTCCAAGGGAAATTAGTTATTTTCTCCTCTGTCTCTTCCCTGGCTTCTTTTTATTCTATTTTATTATTACTTTTTTCCATCTCTTTAATTCCTTGCCCTCCCCTCTCACACTCTTTCACCCCTGACCCATGGTTGTTGCCGTTTCCCCTTAAGGACCAGATCTCTGAAGGCGGGGCGTCTCCTCCCACACTTTCGGGGTGTGCACCCCGGGGCCTGGCGCACCTGGGGTATGATGCGTGGCTCCACCTGGGGTGCAAACCCAGGACTTTCTGCGTGAAAAGCAGACCCAAAAACTACTACACTATGGAGCCACCCCCCTTCCCTGGCTTCTTGTCCGGAATTTTTTTTTTTTAAGTCTTAGTCTGTTCTCCCCTTTTTTGTCCTGCTGCCCTGTCCACCTGCCGCCTGAATTTCTTCCTTTCATTTTCTTACCACTAGCTCCAAGTAGCTCTTAAGTTTGTATTTTTGGTGCCGAATTTTTTCTCTGAGTCTAGTACATACTTCCAGCCAATAGAATACCCTCTAACGCTTCAAACACAACGACTCCCCCACCCCGACCTTGGCTGTGATGCTGCCTCCCTGATCCCACACTGCCCTGTACAGGGGTGGGACTGTGGGAAGAGGCCTGAAGCGTGTCGTCTCTACCCTGCCACTAGCTAATGTTCGTGAACTTGAGCAAGCCACGCACACGTTCTGGGCCTCGGTCTCTTGCAGATGAAAATGGTAACGTACTTACTGGAACATGGTGACGGCACTTGAAGAGACCTATGGCGCTGCAGAAGGGTCGGACAATACGTGTTCCGGGTCCTTCCTGTATCGTTCTTCTCAGACTGCCCACCCACTGTCCCCATTCCCATTTCCATTTTCACCTGATGCCTGATTTATCACAGTTGCCTTTTAATAGATAGTCTTGCTTTAATTTCCGTCCCCCAATTTAGTAGGTGCATATTGTAGCGATGCTGGCCTGTCACTTCCTTGCTCAGAAGCCTCCATGCTGTTTAACTAAATCCCCTCACCCCCCTATCCTGGGTGGGATAAAATTGCCATCACATACCTTGGCCTTAAGGACCGCTATGGCGTGGTCTCATGCACTTTTATGCCCTGTCTACTTCCAGACAGGTGGGTACCTTCATCCTTCTGCCTACCGTTGACGACCTCCCTGCCTCTGCCCTCCCAGACACAGCCCGGGTCCAACCTTTTGTGAAGCTTCCCTTCCAGGAATCCATTCAAACATTTCATTAAGAATTTAGTGTTTTTCCACAAACCGTGAAGTAGAGAGACAAAGAGATTGAATCTTGGCTCTACCATTTATGAACTGTGCAACTTTCAACAAATGACTTCCTCAGTTTTCTCTGTAAAATGGAGTAATGATCCCAGCCTCCCCCTCGCACAGGTCCACTGCACCGTGGGAGTGCTTTCAAACTCTAAAGCACCACCCAAATAATCGGTAGAGGCCACCACGGTGACAGTTGTGTGATGTAGTGTTTCTGTGCGTCTTCGTCTCCTAGACTAGAGGAGAGTAAAATCTCCTTGGAAACATTTTTTAAAATATTTTTTATTATAAAGGTAACAGCATTATAAAGATTTTGGAAATATCTAAAAAGAATAAGAAACATCTTGCTATACTAATAAAACTATTTCGGGTTTTTTTGTGCCTCCGGATTTTGTGTATAACTCTAATTATAATTTGGATATGATGATTTTCTGTCCTATCAGCTTCATTTACATCATAATAAGCGTGTTCAGAAAGAGGGCGGTGGCTCGGTCCCGTGGGTCTTGGGAGAAAAAGGGTACGTGGTCCCTCATACCTAGGGCTGGTGTGCAGACTGGTTTCTCTCTGAGAGAGCTGAGGGGACAGCATTTCGTGGTTGCAAATCAATGTTAATAGAAATGACAGCTGAAAAAAATTATTCCAGAGAAATACTAGAATTATTATATTATTGTTTAGGGCATTAAAGCGAGGAAAACGTGATTCTTATAAACAAGCCACCTGGGTCCACAGGCGTTTGGAATGACATTTAATAAGTAGCTTAGCTCTTATTCTTATGAATTAATATAAAAAAAATAGGACTCTCTATCAGATGAACTGAGAACATTTAAGGTAGGTGTATTTTTTTTAAAGCAATATGGGCTTAGACCTAGAAATAGTATAATCCTTGTGATGAGATTAGGTCCTTGTATGATCTGATAACTGGAGAAGGGACACTCAGGGACCACGTGGGTGGAAAACCTCATCTCAGACCATTTGGCCGTCGTTTATTTAATGGCCACCCCTGTTCTTTCAGCCTGTATAAGAAATCTAACTGCTGGGTCTTGCATCCTGTACCTCACATCAGAAGCTTAAAGGCCTTGTGTGCCTGGCAACAGAGTGGGACTGGGAGCCAATAGAATATTCCAGAAACACTTAGCATAAGCAGAACATACAGTAGACATGGAGCCATTTTGTTGTTCCTGGGGGAGCGTGAGCCCCTGCCTCTCTGAGCATCGGAAGTGCCCAGAGCTCACAGTCTTCCCTTCGCCCCATCTCAGTGGTGTGTCCCTTCCTCGGCTGTTAGACCAAAGTCCCACAAGCCTCAATTGGCCTCAGTGAACTGACATCAGGTTCCTGGTTCCCAGCATTGCCCGACTGACAGCCCTGCAGAGAGTCACTGCAGATCTTCCCCTGAAACCAAAGTAGTAGAACTTCCCCGTGGTCATACCTTATACAGCCCAGACCCTGCCTGAGCTGCGAGTGCTTAGCAGGCCGTTAGACACACCGCGCACGTCCCTCAAGACACAGTCAGCACTGCGGTACTAAAACAACCACCAAAGAATAAAAAACAGATTTCTCCCCCCTCCTCTCTCACTCTACTCTCCTTATCTCCCCTCTGCCAGTAAACGCCTTAGATCAGAGACGGATGTCCTGTTCATCTGTGCATCCCCGTACAGCGAGTATGGGACCTGGCACGGAGTTGCCCCTCAATAAATATTCCTGGAGTGAATAGACGTTTCTCATTCCACCTTTAGCTCTCTCGTGCGGAGGCCAGGAATTTTGTATCGCTCACTCAGGGTCACTTTCTGGGATCCTTCTCGTGTGTCAGGATTTAGTCCTCACATTTCTCCTCTCATGGATCACCGACATAGTCACACGACTCTTTCCCTGTACATCAAAAGCTCGTGGATATGAGACGCCCTGCTCTGCCAGGGCCTGGTAAGCCCACTGGCAGGCTTTCACTGCCACTGATTACAGTTCATCTTGCCAAGATTATTTTTTGGCTTGTTTGTGTTCTCTTTGCTAAATAAAAAACAGCTGAATTTCCAATAACTAGATCACGGCAACCTTGTGCCAAGATTGTGTATACTACGCAAAAGAGTAAGAAATAGTTTACTTTGTGTGACTCTAAACCATAGGTCTTGGGAATAATTACCAGCTAGTGATCATATAGCGAAGCATTCCTTTCCCTGTATATACTCTGCTTATATCTTAAAATCAGAAAGGTTTAGAGTGTTGTTTGAGTGCCTGTGAGTGTGTCTGAGTGTGTACATGTGTGCGGCTGTGAGAGAGAGAGCGTATTGTACGTGGAGTGAGGCTGGCAGCAGCTGAGTCGGGGAACAGCCCAGGTGGGCCGCTAGCACTTGGGGAAAGAAAAGGTGAACGTTTTCAGCCTGCAGGTGCTTTTAGTCTCCAGATGTATAATTCCCGTCACCGTCGTCAGTGCCATATCGTACATTTAGTGAATTGAATCTTGTTATCAGTGTGGACAGCTTGTTGTTTGAAGCCAAATGAATTGTTAGTGAAGCCTCTGTCCTGGCTTTGTTTCTGGCATTGCGAATTTGGTTTTCACTAAACCAAATCTAGTTTTCACAGAAAAAAAATGTAAATCATCTAGATACCTCATTTTAAGTGGAATCACGCAGTATTTGTCCCTCTAGCTCAGCGGTCCCCAACCTTTTTGGCACCAGGGACTGGTGTGCTCCTGAGAATCTAGTGCCGGATGATCTGAGGTAGAGCTGAGGCGGTGATGCTAAGCGCTGGGGAGCAGCTGCAAATACAAATGAAGCTTTGTTCACTGGCCTGCCGCTCACCTCCTGCTGTACGGCTTCGTTTCTAACAGGCCACTGACCAGTACCCGTCCACAGCCTGGGGGTTGGGAACCCCTGCTGTAGCTTCATCATGCCTAAAGTTTTCAGTGTCCATCCATGTCGTAGCATATATAAAAAGCTTGTTCCTTTTCATGGCTGTATGATATTCCATTGTATGTGTATATCACATTTTGTTTATTCATTCATCTGCTGGGTACTTGGTGGTTTCTACCTTTTGGCTATTGCGAATGATACTGCTGTGAATATGGATGTACAAATATCTATTCAAGTCCCTGTTTTCTTTTCTACTGGATATGTATCTAGAAGTGTAATTGCTGGGTCATATGGTGGTTCAATGTTTAACGTTTTGAGAAACTTAATTGCCTTCTTCTTAGGACTCAGGTTTCAGTGTTACATGTCACTGCTTCAGAAATGCTTTTCCTTACTGCCTAGTTGAAAATGGTACCCCAACCTCCACTAACGCCCTGACACATACTCTCATATCACCTCCTTTAGTTTCTTAAGGCACTTGTCACTAGCTGATATTTTCTTGTTTATCTGATACCTCTCTGTGCCCTCCCACCAGAATGTCAACTCCAGGGAAGCCAGACCTTGTCCCCTGTTCTCCACCACTCCTGGCACTCAGAGCAGTGCTGGATACACACTAGGCTGCCGATCTGTGCTTGCTGATTGAATAATCTGTTCTCTTCTTTTTCAGTACTGGATACAAATGACCGGTTTCTACGAAAAATAACGATTGGGCAGGCAAACACAGAGAAGGGATGTTCCCGGCAGGTAGGTGGCCTTTTCTGCACGGGAGTCCCTCTGTTCTTGCTAGTATTGGTTTGCAGCAGCCCAGAAGCTGGTTCTCTGCTTTTCTCCTTCCTCTGCCTGCAATAGCCAGAGAGTGGGTTGCTCATCATTTCAAGGTTCCTTTCCAATCCCTCAGCAGCACTGGGAGGAGACCAGAAGGTGAAAAGTTTTCTGTAGTATCTTACCATCCTTTTCTTGTGTGATCTTAGTTTTGTTTCTGCGGTGAGCCACCCAGGGTGTCCCTTGAATGTAAATCCCAACAGCCTTTATTGCAAACCCACCCAGTTGTTACTACATCTGCATAAGAACTCAAAAATCTCAGATGCATTACTCAGATTTAACAACCAAAGGAAAAACACCTAATTATTTGGCTTAATAACTTGAGGAATTTTTAAGGATAATGTCTTACTACCCAAATCCAGAAAATGTGGAAGATAAATTACTACGATGTCCACTTTCATTTTAACAGGTCTCTAGTGGGGCGATGGCGCTTAGGGAATATAAATTTATTCTGTGATATTTTTAGCCAGGCACTGTAGGCCTCTAAATTATTATTACTTTTTATAATAAACTTTATATTTTAAGACAATTTTAGATTTACAGCCTTTACATTGTTAAGTTTTCTTATTGAGAAAAAGAATCACTTTTAGTATTCGGTCCAAATAGAACTCATACACAGAAACAGATTCCAAACCTCCGGTCGGTATCCACACTGGAAAACTGGAATCGTCACCATACAGTCTGGGGGAAGTTTCTGAGCAATAGGACGATGGAATTGGATTGATAGAGAAAAGCACAGCCCCCAATGTGGTGAGAGTATTTTAGGGGGTCTCTAAATTCAGAGACCTACTTCTCAGAAGCAGGAGAGAGCCAGGACGCCCCTCAGACTGAGTTGTTTGGCCACGACTCCCAAGAAACTGGTGGACAGACACTTTCCCGTGACACCTGTGCTGACCCCACATCCTGCTGACAAATTCGTTTCAGCCTGGGGTTCTGAATGTGGTCCTGAGGCCAGGCCCTGGTGTGGACCACCCAGCCCTGGGATGCCCCTCACATCACAGTCACAGGTTTGCATGTGTCTTATGCCTTCAATCTGGCATTGAAAAGCATCTCGTCCAAAGAAAAGCAGTGTGTTGTGACATTTTTTTTTTTAATGAAATTGCAGCCTCGTGTCATTTGAGCAGAGGGCATGGCAAGGATTAGACTTTTATACAGTGTTAGTGGGAGTGTAGATTGGTAGAGCTTCTTAGATGATAGTTTGTGAGTATTAAAATTTGGAATGACCCAACGATTTGAACTTCAGGACTACAGATGTGAAAAAAAATAGGAGAAGGGGGAATATTTGCATATGTGCAAAAAAAAATCTTTGTATAAAGATATTAATTACAGCATTATTTATAATGTTGAAAATTTGAAACAGTCCAAATGTTCATTAGTGGGGTGGTTACATATCTTTAGGACCTCTTTCTGTCCCACAGATACATATGGTGGCTGAAAATAATAAAGGATGTATAGGGTGTATAGAGGGAGTGACATAGAGCTCCCATACTGATTGTGAAATGGGAAGGTTAAAGAAAAACACATTAAAAAATTTTGGAGGAAAATGCATATAGCGATATCTAGTTTTTGTTAAGAAAAAGCCAACATACATGTTCAAATATGTCTATAAACACATAAAATGGAAGCTGGTAAGAGTACACCAACTTCTGACAATAGTTCCTCTGGAAAGAGGATTGGGAAAGAATCCTCATTTCTCTGCATATTTTTTGTACTGTTAGTAGGCACTGGAGAGAGGGAAGATGAATACTGGCTGTGATTTAAACGCCTACTATGTGCCTTGTATTGGTAGGTTTATTATATACATGAGCACATTCGGTTTGTAAATCTGGTTTACAAACGAGAAAAGTATGTTAAGTAACTTGCCCACAGTTATATCCTATATCGCTTTATGCATATGTGGTTTTTAATGAAAAGGGGGATTATATTTAAAAGCTTTAATTGCTTTTCTTTAAACCATAAGACCCAATTGAGGACATCTTTTTATGTCAATAAAGGGTGATCTATGTGATCATTTTTTAATGGCTATAGATTATCTCATCTTGCAGATTGTACCATAATCGATCCATCCTGTTCCCTGGTAATGGACCCTTGGGGTGTTTGCAGTGTTGTGCTGTAATTGATAAAGTGATGGACACAAGGCGACATCCACACGTATTTGTGTGTGTGTTCTTGTCAGATGACATCCTTAGGACAAGCTCCTAGCTCCATAACTGCAGAGTCAAAGAGGATATAGATTTCAAATATCAATGAGTATTTCCACATTACCTTCCAGAAAAGCTACATCGATTCACATTCATGCTAACATTCTTTAATGTCCTATGTTTAAATTTGTCATAAACAATAAGTATAATTTCATTTACACCTTTATATGATTTTGAAACATTTTATTTGCAACACAAAAATGAGCAGCCCTCTAAATGGGTACATCATTCAATCAATAAAATGAGTAACAATGATATTGATAGTGATCTAAGTTGTTTCATTTTTTGATATTGCTCAAGATGCAAAATTGTGAAATTGTAATGATTACAAATGAAGAACTTGTATGCGTATTATAAATCCTCATTACTTATATAGGTACTATTTTAAGAATATTTGTAGTTTTGTGTTGTGTATAGAAAGCCTCCATATTTACAGTCATTTTTATGAACACTGTTTATATTGTAATGGTGATATAGAGAATCCTAAATCTCATACAATGAAAAATCACTTGTATTTGGAATAGGTTATATTGAGACTATAATAATTGAATATAGTTGCATTCGACTTCCAGATAATATTTTTTCACTAAATCAATGACTAATGAAATCTCAATCAGCAGTAGCCAGAAAGCTCCTTCTTTCCTTCATTTCCTTCATTTCCTTTCTTCTCAGTGACGGAAATGGACAATAAAATGTTTCATAAAGTGATCCCACTAGGACATAGCCATTTTCTCTCTGTGTATGCTTGAACATGTCTGGCTCACGTGCCCCTTGGGAAGAAGAGAATTCAGCTGGAGCATAATGAAGTGGTCTGTCCAGTGGCTGAATTATGAGGAGAAGGAAGTGCAATTCCTTGTGTCTCTTTTAGTTCCTGTTGGACTGCGTGCAGCTTGGAGTCAGAGCCAGGAGCGGGAATAGGAAGGCGCAGGAATATTTCGCAGAAAGCATTCGCTCTCCAGCGTTCACTGCTGGGCACTTCGCGATCTGCTGTGGCCAAGCCCTCATGGAAGGCTGCAAATTGATTCTGTGTCTCCTTTTGACTTGGTGGCTCATACACGTTAGGGTGTCCTCACTGCTGTGTTGAGCTCTTACTCTGGGAAATTGGCCTCAAGGCCTCCTTTCACTGTCTATTCCTCATCCCTTTGCTGGATAGACAAATGCAGCCCCCTAGACATGCCGATGGGTAAGAGCGGAGATGCTCATTTAGTCAGTGGATATATACTGAGTGCCTGCTGGGTTTCACACTCAGTCCTCCAAGCTGGTCATTTGGGGGTGAGCCCTCCCCAGACAGTCCCTGCCTTCATGGCACTTATAGTCCAACAGTAGAGATATGCATCAAACAGGTAATCATATTAATCATTGATCATTACAAATCTGAAACATGAGACAAAAGCAAATAGGGCCACGAGTTGTTGTAACAGGGGCCTAGCCAGGCCGAGTACTGCTCAGCAGAGCAACCAGAAGTCGAGTGCAGCCACCCTAGGAGGCCACCCTAGAGCACCAAGCCCAGGATCGCGACACTCTAGACACTCAGAAAGCAGAAGCCTTTGAAAAGGGCCTATTGAGAATAACCCCCCGGCCTGCAAGAACTTCATTGCTGAAATGGCCATCCAGATGACCAAGTCCCTTTGCTTTTGCCATCTTAGGCGCAGTTCGACATCGCGGTGGCCAGTGAGATCATGGCAGTGCTGGCCCTGACCGACGGCCTCACAGACATGAAGGAGCGGCTGGGAAGAATGGTGGTGGCCAGTGACAAAAATGGACAGCC
Organism: Pteropus medius; assembly: GCF_902729225.1. Taxonomy (NCBI): domain Eukaryota; kingdom Metazoa; phylum Chordata; class Mammalia; order Chiroptera; family Pteropodidae; genus Pteropus; species Pteropus medius. The sequence goes on along the minus strand of NW_024353790.1, from coordinate 1,407,979 downwards.
CATAACCGCAGAAGATTTGGTGAGTACGTGCGTCTCAGAAGCTCCAGAGAGCTCGCTGTCCCTGTTCTTTTATAATTGGGAGGATGAAGGATCTCTCTCTCTCTCTTATCGATGCATGTAACGGGAATTCAGAGAATTTCTGCACACACATTTTTCCCGTTGCAAGCCTGTTTATTTTACAGCTTCATAATGTTCTCATTTATAACGTGCTTGTAATTGGCCGTAACCAAAGCACGTGAAATTTATTTCATAAGCTTTTCCAGATTCTTGCCAGTCCTGATCTCTGCTCTCCCTGGGGTGGGGTCATCCTCCTGCGTATCCTGTGGCTTTTTTTTTTTAAAGTGCAATCTATGCCTGCTTTAAATTTAGGGCAAATCACTTTTCAAAGGAATAAGAAGTGGCTCCGCCTTCATGAAAGGGATGATTAAATTAATCTGGCACGTTTTTTGGCTCCAGCCTGCTCCCTGGGCACCCTGGCCTGTTTAATTTTGTGCTTTAAATTTGATTTCACATTAGAAAAGCAGGTCTCCCCCTTAATCAGTGTTTCTCTTCCAGCTTCTCTTCCAGCGGAAGGATGCTCTGTATAAAGCGTTCACAGAATCCTGACACACCCACTGCTTTTTTTGATGCTTATTCTACTTTGGCACGCTAAGCTTTTTGTTCCTATTTTTCAGTAACCATCTTTACTGTTAACTTAAACTCCATCAGTGATACAGTTATTTCGTTTGCTTGTACATGTTTATAAGTACGCAGAAATGACATAGGCCTGTCGGACAGCCATTACTCTAAATGTAAGCTTACTTCCCACAGACTGAGTCACATATGATAATGGAATCTAAAACACACACTGCCAATTGAAAAACAGTTGTGGAAGGAGAGAGGCAGATTAATATTTTATTAATTCCAAGAGCTTAGGACGTAATATGAATCCTCTGCCAACATGTCTTGATTACTTTTTGGCTGTTTTAGAAGAAATGAATCTGACTGACTCATCTCATAGGTCTCGTCAAGTAAATTAAATAGATATGTTTATATCAGCTGCCCTATGGAACGCTGAGTGCAAAGCTTAAAGAGAAAACCCATATTTCATTTGCTATAAAAGTACTGCTTTTCAAAAATTGTCAAAAACTTTACATTTTTATCTCAACTGACATATTACAGTTTCTTCATAAATATATTTTTCCGTATCCTATTAACCTTAGGTGCCAATAAATATGTAGCAGGGGTAATTTGAAACTTAATCCTCAGATATTATTTCCCCAAACTTCTATTTTTTTGGTGTGATAAAAATCTTGGCCCAGAACAAACTCAAAGTCTCTCTTTTTAGTTATCCGTCATGTTTCTTCCTGGCAAAAGTACCTAATCTCTACAGATTGTGTTTTACCAAGTTGGAGCTATCAGTAGTTGGTCTTCCACAGAAAATTAAGGGAGGACTTTAGGGGCATCTGTCTTTTCTTTTTACTTCTTTATAGTTTCTTTTTGATTTGGTCAAAAAAATTTATATAACGCATCGAGAATCGGAACAGACGGCCTCCTGAGGTTTTTTATAAGATGATTGATTCTGCTGTACCCTGGATGAATATGCCCAACCTCTCCCAGGTGTGGACTTGGGATGTGGAATGGGTGACATAGTTTATAGTGGACGCGATAGCCCCAGAGTTGCCATCGATGATGAAGTGTTTTTTTGCATGGGTTCAATGACAGTCCGTGTAACAGTGAGGAGCAGCAAAGGAGAAGATGTGGCATGGAACGCCAGGCAGGTAGTAACCTCCCTGAGACAATCCATCAGAAACATCCAGTTTCCTTCCTCCTCTAGTTTATTTGACTGGAAAGTATAAGCAAGGACAGTGTGCAGACAAGCAGGCAAACTACTCTTCCACATGCTCTGGGTTATGAAAAGAGAACTAATTTCTTTGAGCCCTTCCTGTCCAGCAGCGTTCACAGTAAAAGATCTTAATATATCTATAATAGGTAGGTTACCTTTCATGCAATGTCTATTTTGTACAGTCAAGTAGACGCTAAATTGGATTTTCTTATAAACCTTAAGTGATTAAGTGTAGAAATAGTAATCGATCACATAAGAGAAACATTTGACATCATTAATGACAGAAGTAGAGGAAGAAAATAATAAACTAATGTACTTTGGAGAGATGAAGATTCTCTAGAGATTCCACCACCTGATCTGTTAAGATTAGTGGCGTGCCGCTCTAGGCAGACAGATGACATGGGACCCAGAAAGCGAGAACCTCTCAAATGCAGCATTTTTTCTCAAGTGCCTTCTCTACCTGTGGGATGGCAGGTTGAGAGAGGGTGGGAAACCAGAATGGGTGCTTTTAGAAAGTTCCTTTTTATCTCTCCTCACTCCCACTTGATAAACAGCCGCATTTCAGTTCTTCCTCTCGTTTCTTCAGGCAGTAGTAAAATCTCTGGTAATGAAAATTTAACAGTCACAATTGCCAGAAAACACTTGTAGGCGGACCAAAAAGTCTGCTCTCTGGCAAGCCTCTTAAACACCCTTAAAGAAGGTTTTGGGGGAAAAAGGCAATGACTTCTCCTTCCTCATCACTCTTCACCTTGCAGATGGCTGGCATCCATTCAGGTGGGAAGAGATGGGCAGAGGTGGCAGTGCTCTGTCACATGTCACACAGAGGGGAGAGGAGCCTGGGGGGCCCAGTGAGAAACGGCCAGATACTCTTTTGTCAGTAATCTAAATAAGTGTGTTATTTTTTTATGGGCAAAAATATTTTTTTAATTTATTTTTAATTATAGTTGACATGCGGGATATTAGTTTCAGGTGTACAGCATGGTGATTCAACATTTATGTACCTCGTGATCACCACAATAAATCTCGTAACCATCTGTCACCATACATACTTATTCCATACATACTTACTAGTGACTCTTTTTCCTTATGCTGTACATTACATCCCCGTGACTTATTTTATAACTGGAAGTGAAATCATATGGTAATCGTTATTCTCTGTCAGACTGATTTCACTTAGCATAATACTCTCTAGGTCCATCCACGTTGTAGCAAATGGCAAGATTTCATTCTTTTTTATGGCTGAGTAATATTCCATCGTGTATATATACTCTATCTTCTCTATCTGTTCATCTATCAATGGAAACTTAGGTTGCTTGTATATCTTGTTATTACTAGTAATGCTGCAATGAACGTAGGGAGATGTATATCTTTTCAAATTAGAGTTTTCATTTTCTTTGAATAAATACCCAGAAGTGGAATTGCTATATCATATGGTAGTTCTATTTTTAGTTTTTTGGGGGAATGGCCATAGTGGCTGCACCAATTTATATTCCCACCAACAATGCACAAGGGTTCCCTTTTCTCCACATCTTCACCGACACTTGTTATTTGTTGTCTTTGACAATAGACATTCTGACAGGAGTTAGGTAATATCTTGTGGTTTTGATTTGGATCCCCCTGATGATTAGTGACATTGAGCATCTTCGTGTGCCTGTTGGCAAAATGTCTATTTGGATCCTCCGGATTGTTTGTTTTTTGATGTGGATCTCTCTATATTTTTTTAATATGTATATTTTGGATTCACTTAGCATAATACTCTCTAGGTCCATCCTAGATAATTCCTTATCTGATATATCTTTTGCAAATATCTTCTCCCGTTCAGCAGATCACTTTTTCGTCTTGTTGATGGTTTCTTCTGCTGTGCAGATTTTTAGTTCGATGGAGTCCCATTTGTTAATTTGTTCTTTTGTTGCCCTTACCCGAGGAGACATATCCAAAAAAGAAACGTTGCTAAGAGCAGTGTCAGAGGGTTAACTGCCTACGTTTTCTTCTGGGAGCTTTATGGTTTCAGGTCTTACATTTAAGTCTTTAATCCATTTTGAGTTTATATTTGTATATGGTGTCAGAAAGTGGTCTAGTTTCATCTTTTCAGCATTTGTTGAAGAAACTGTCTTTCCCCCATTGTTGGTTCTTGCTTATGTTCTTGCCTCTTCCGTAGATTGACCATATAAGCACGGCTTTGTTTCGGGGCTCTCTGTTCTGTCCCATTAATCTATGTGTCTGTTTCTGCCCCAGTCCCATATAGGTTTGATTACTATAGCTTTGTAGTACAGTCGGAAATCAGGAAGCAAGTTACTGATACCTCCAGCTTTGTTTTGTTTTTTTTTTTCCTTAAGATTTCTTTGTCTATTTGGGTCTTTTGTGGTTTCATATAAATTTTAAGAATATTTGTTCTAGTTCTTTGAAAAATCTCATTGATATTTTGATAGGGATTAAATAAGTGTTTTGTTTTGTTCTCTCTTTTTCAGGGGGTGACAGGTGCTTTGACAGTTTTGATGAAAGATGCAATAAAACCAAATCTGATGCAGACCCTAGAAGTAAGTGATTTCCCTTCTACAGAAATCGTTGACAGTTTGCGTTATTGGATTGCTCGTGTACCCCACACAACGTGAGCATTTCCAGCCAATATGAGCCCACAGGGAGCATCAGAAGTACTGCTTGGTCATCCAAAAAAGTTGAAAGTGTATTTATAGATACTTTAATATAATTCATGTCTTGGCTAATGACATACTAATTAACCAGAGTAGAAACTTAGAAACTCAACATATCTAATATGTCAGTAAGTCGTATAACCATATTTACATATTTTTTGCCCTGTTTTTTAATTTAGCCTCTCATAATCATTAGGTTTTCAGTTTTTTGGGAAAAAAAACACACAGTAAATGTTGAGAAATGTTTTCCAGGAGAATATGCTATACCCTGCTTTTATGAGAATGTTTTGGTATGTGACTTTCTAGCTCTTGTCTTCATTGCACTTAAATTTCCTTATCAAATATTTCTGTTTTCATCCAACTTTTAGTTACTCGTCTTGCTCATCCAATGTAGTAATTGTCTCATTCCCTCCTCCTAGCTAATGAGACCCCAGGATTTGGGTGCAAACATGGAGGCAATAGCTGGGTCCAGTTAATGAGGAGACGGGTGGGAGGTTGGGGTGGCGGACCGGGGAGACAGTGTTGTACTGGTAAGTACTGTAGCAGCTAACATAGCATTTGCCAGTTTCCATGGTGTAAATGTTCCCACCACGGCCAGTTTCTGGCTCCCTTCTAGATGTCACTGAACAGGGCAGCTGGGAGGTGATGCACATCATCAGCGGTGCCAGCAGGCTGCTTATGCTCAGGCTGTAGTGGGACAGAGAAAGGGGTAGGTGACCAGAGAGCAGGCGCATTGGGGGAAGACATCGCAGAAGGACAAGCGGAATATCCACTCCTTTATTCATTCATTCGGCCGATTCAAAGTTGAGTTTGGGTGTACACTCTGCCATTTACTAACTGTGACCTTGGGCACGTGTTCTAATCATCTCAGCCTCTCTTGTTCCCATGTAAAATAGAGATAATGAAAACAAGTAACCTAATAGGGTTATTGTGGGGATTTAATATTTATTGAGCACACAACACAAGCGGGCCTGATGATGGGTGCTTAGGACATGACAGCTAACACCAAAGTCCCCAACCTCTTGGAGCTTGCACTCTAGTGGGTGCAGGAGCCAGACAGTAGAGAAGTAAATCAATACGTAGCCTGTCAGCTGGTGGCAAGGACTGAAGAAGAAAAATAAGACGGGATGAGGGGACAGAGTGACGTGGATGTGCAACATGGTGTCTGATGAAGGGATACCTGAGCAGAGATGTGAATTAACCAAGAGCGAGCCATGTATGTCTCTCGAGGGAAGGCCGTCTGGGCAGAAGGCCACATTTAGTGCAGAGGCCCTGGGGTAGAAATGTGCCCTGAGATCAGAAGGTTCCAGCAGAGAACAAGAATCTGGATACAACAATATGACAGATAGTGGAACCGGAGAGAGCTGGACGATCCCATGAGGACGCAGCGTGGAGCTGGGCCCGGAGCTGGGGGCGGAGAGCAGAAGCGCCTTCCGGTCAGGCCTCTGCCCCCGGTAGCTGGAGCTCCGTCCTCTCCTGATCATCCCATCAGCGTGCGAACACGCTCACATTTAAGCTTTCTTAAAACAGTTCCAAACCCTCCGGTGACCCCGTGTCCCCATCCGGCCACTGCTCCGTCCCTCTGCTCCTCTCACAGTCGGACGTACCGTCTGTGACTGGGGTCTCCACTGCCTCACCTCTCACCCTCTCAGTGACGTCAGCCTGACCTCAGGTCCCACTTCCGCTGTCTGTTCCTGTCGAGGTCACCTATCCCTCCCTGCACTCAAGTCTTCCTTTCTCTGTCCTTACCTGTGTGACCTCTCAGCGGGGTCTGACGCAGCTGACGTCTCTTCCTTCTGGAGCACTTGCTGCTTCTGGTTTCTGCGACACCTCGTTCTCCCGGACCTTCTCGGTGGCCTCTGCTCCGTCTCCTTTACTGGCCTCTCAGCTCAGCCCCTCAGTGTTGGAAGCCCTGAGCCCACACTTCCCCAGCTGTGCCCTCCCCCAGTCCCCGCCATGTGATGACCCCCAAACTCTGGTTCTGAATCTCCTGACCTTAGCGTTTCAGACTTGTAGGTATAATTACCAAAAGCCGCTTGGGTGGGTAAAGGGCACTTTAAACGTATGTGTAAAATAGGATCTTTGATTCCCAGCAACCTCCTACTTCCTCCCAACTTGCTCATCCCCCCAAATCTAGTGACCAAGTGGTTTAAGCCAACAACCTAGAGATTGGCCTAAAGACCCCCTCTCCTTTCCCCGCCCTGCCTGCCTCCCCCCACTTCCTCAGCACCAGCATGCCCACCTGCCACCAAGCAGCCTCCCGGCAGGTCTCGCGCCCCCCACTCTTTCTTCCAAAACCCTTCTCCACGGAGCGGGCAGTGGTCTCAAAGCCCTGCTGTCTTCCTCTTAGAGGTCTTGGTGGTCCACCCTTGTCCTCACTCTGGCCTGGAAATCCCGCAGGATTTGGCCACTGCCCCGTCCCCACCCCATTCCTCACCCCTGACTCCCTCCCTGCCCAGGCCTGCTCCCCGCAGACAGCACTGCCCTGGACACTCTTCCTCATTTCACGGGCTCCGTCCCTTCCCTCAGGTCTCATGTCATTTCAACGTCAGCTCCCCAGACAGGCCTCCGAGGCCACTTGGCCACCGCAGCCCCAGTCACCTCTTGTCACTCTCTGCATGGCACAGAGTATTATCCTAGCGTCCTATTGCCCTGCGTGTTTCCTGCATGAGGCAGGACCTGTTCCATCCTGTTCCCCGCCGTGTCCCTGGCTCCTGGAAGTGAGCACGCGATAGATGCTCAGTAAACGCTTGTTGAATGATTAAATGAATACTCATTATTTTTACTACATTGCTCCTAACAGTACATATTTGTTGAATAAATAACTGAGTGAGAGAGAAATATATAAAGATGTGGTATTGTGTCTTCATAACACAAAAATGAACACATTATTAATTTTACAGTTAAGAGCTTATTGTTCTAAATAATTACCTTTCTTAAGTTAAAAATTACTTACACCTTTAAGATATATCCCATTCTAAAAGTCGAATTTCCATTTCGTTAATGAATTAATTGGCTGGGCTGCTCACATTTGTATCTATCTAGGCCATTTTGTCATTACTTTAACAGACGATGGGCATTGTTTAAAAAATAAACACAGCATTTAGTTAAGAGATCTGCATGTATGAACTCTGCCAGCTGGGTCCTAAATGTTCATTTGAGGTTAATCTGGCTATTCAGTGGCACACTGGAAATCTAAATCAGCAAATAATCTAAAAATCTCTGATTAGCATACAGATTGTGTCTTTGTGCTCAGGTCCAAATATGCTCGATTGTTCAGCTCATCGGAGCTTATCTAGGGTGACATCACTCCAAGTTGCCAGGAGACCGGCAGTTTTCAATCCTGGATGTACATTCGAATCACCAAGAAAAATTTAAAAACACCGATACCGGGTTCCCCCCCAGACCAAATGGACCAGAATGTCCAGGGCATAAGGCCTAGGGACCCTGGGTGACTCTCATGTGTAGCCAGGTTGCAGACTTCCCTGTGAAAGACTTTGGAGGAGAGGCCTTAACATTATGCCGTGGGATGGTTAGGCAACACCCCTTTGCTACAGGGCGCTGTCCAATATGGTAGCTGCTGGTCACGTGGTTATTTTGATATAAATCAGCTTAAATTAAATAAAATTTACAATTCAGTTCCGTAGTCATACCAGCTCTATTTCTATTTATATAGTTATTTATTTTTTAAAAAAATTTTACTAGCTACCTTTTAAGTACGGAGTAGCCTTGTGTGGATAGTGGCTATTGTATTGGATGGTGCAGATGTAGAATATTTTCCGCATTGCAGAAAGTTCTTTTGGACAAAGGTCTTGTAGAGCAAGTAAGCAAATGGGTAATTGAGGTGTTAATCTTATGAAAAGTTTGAAAAGTCCCTTCTGGAGAATATCCATAGCTTTGAAATCATGAGAAACCAAAATAGTTCCTGCATTATTTTCCTAAGAGTTCTGCATATAAAATAAAATACCAGACTCGTGCTAGATAGTTTTATATCTTTGGATTAGTCATAGGATTTTTTAATCAAAGTATTTAACTGTGTACTGCGTCATGTAGCTACAAACACTAGTTGAGCGTCTGAGCATATGTGTGTCTGTTTAAATGTCTAACGATTTCTACTAATTTTTCCATTCAGACTCCAAAACCAGGGCTCGAACACTGCTTTAGTGATTAACATGCTGTGTGGCCTTTGATTTCATTTTACATGAAAACTAAAATGCTGCTGATCTAGTCCTTAGAGTGGTTATGTCAAGAATAGCAATGTGTTTATGCTGATCCAGCCAGACTCTGTCACCTGTCCCCCCTGGAGACCGGTGCCCGGAGCTTCTCAGACAGATGCCTACCGCAAGGATCGCAGTTTGTAGAGGACCGAAGGCAACTGCCCACCCGGGATGGAGCCCATGACCTTATCCTCGCTAAGTTTTTCCCAGCTCTGCTGGCTTACCACAGGCCGCCACATTCTAGCACTGGCGAGGGTAGGAAGTGATGGAGGCTTTGTCTTCTGGATAGTATTTTCTTCAGAGCACCTGAAAGGCGTATCAGACCAGACGTGATAAATCAGAGACAGGCAGACGCGTAGAGCTCTAGACACTACACATACATTTATGCATACCCATAAACGTGTGTGTTTGGGTTTCAGCCCCAGCTTCATTTCCACGTACATTTGCATGACCTTCTCAGGACGGCGTTATTGTCCCTCTTGATGGATAATAATTTACTTGGGAGAAAAAGTAAACAGAGAACTCACAGAGTGGCTTTGATACACTCTCTTTTTCATTCCGAGATGATTTTTCTCTCACTTCCTTTCTTCCCGCTTTTGTCAGGCTTTCTCATCTTTGAAACATATTCAGCCAACGGCCAGCTCATCATGGTTCATAGGATTTGCATGGCTTCCAGCCCACCCCCCACGTCACTCTCTCTCCCTCCATGTCAGGGAAAGGACAGCCGTGTTTTCACAGGTGGAGCCAAGGCTTCACAGGCACGAACCCCAGTGGCCCTGGCCGGCCTCTGAATAAAACCTGAATGCTTTACTGCATGTGGATAAGTTCTTTTACATAGGGCTACAGTCTGTTCTCATTGATAAAGGAAAAGAAGAAGTATAGAAATGGCATTAAAAATGAATATATAGACAGATTTTTGTCAAAGAATTAAAACGTAATAGTTATCATATTTTTAACAATGTAAGACAATTAAACAATGAGAAAGTCTTAAACCGAATCTTTAAAAATCAGAATGACGAGCTTATTACTGTGAATATAAAAACTTTACATTTACTTATTATCGCAAATATAACATCCTTATGTAGTTGACCTACCATGAATTGAATTGATTCTTTTGCTTGCTTTAGATTTGTCTTGAACCGATTAATTTCTTAATGAAATAAATAAATAAATAAGCCTCTTAGACTATCGGGGTCTAATTCCATTCTTTTAAAAAATATAATGCAGAGTGATACAAAATAAGGTCAAGAGTTTATTTCAGGCAGCTAACACAGCGGCTTATCAAAATTATCACAGGAAACAACTGGTTCTTAGAGCTTTTCTCCTTGGTTCGGCGTTAAACGTAGAATAGCACTGTTCTAGAACACACTGGTATTTGGAGGAGTCCTTGGGACGAGTCAGGTATCTTAACTTTCTTTGAGAAAATTCGTGCATTAAATTTGCAGTATTGAGAAAAGCGGAATGGCTTCTGTGGGTCTTTAAACACCCAACAGCCTTGTCCCACCTACCTCGTTTGCCCGGGATGGGTCTTCCGTCTGGCTTTTGGGGTTTCAGTTTGTTCTTCTGCTTCCCAGGGCACACCCGTGTTTGTGCACGCCGGCCCCTTCGCGAACATCGCCCACGGCAACTCTTCGGTGTTGGCTGATAAAATCGCCCTGAAACTAGTTGGTGAAGAAGGATTCGTAGGTAAGTCATTCCTTTTCACTTAGCTATTGGAGAACCTTGGATAAGTCTAAAAGGCGAGGACTGGAAGAGTTGTAGGCACACCGTCTTGCGTATAGTCTCGGCACTGGAAAAGCCCCGTAGTCTGGGCCGTGCTAGTGAAACGATATGGCAGCTGAACCACAGATTCTGATGTCAAGTACATATGGGTTTGAATATAAGCTCCGATACCTGCTGGCTGAGCGACCTCGGACACATTTTAATGCCCTCCAAGCCTCAGTTTTCTCATCTGTAAACTGGTGATCACAATATGGTATTGAACCTTGTAGGGTTATCGTGAAAACTAAATGAGATTATGCATTCAGCAAATATTTACTGAACACCTACTATGTACAAGACATGCGACTCACAGCTGGGGATATAGTGCTGAGCAAAACAGACCCACCCCTGCCTTCCTGGATCGTACTGTCAAACGGCATAAATAATCTAACAGGAAAAGTGCTCATTCAATGTTAGCCATTATTAGCAGTAATAGTACTAATAACTTGAAATGAGATCAGTTTGCTCTTCCTTGAATCCAGGCATGTTTTTGTGGTCTGATTAGAGGCATTGGGGGCAGGGGGGCAGGGAGTGCCAGCCAATGGCCTTGACATTTTAATTTGTAGGGCTTCAGACTTTTTGCTGCTGTCAAGCTCTCCTTGGCAATACCTGTTTCTCTTTGGCTTTTGTTGGATATTCTAGCAGAGAAAGTAGAGGGCACCTGCCACAGAGTTTACTCAGTGGGTGCCAGCCCCCCAATCCCACCCATGATATTAAGGCTGTGAGAAAAAAACGAACAAACAAGGGCTCATGGAATAAAACCTTAATTTGACACCTGAGGGATTACACTGGCAGATTTCCACCTGCGGACAGGTAATTTCCATTCACCACCTGAGCGCCTGTCATTGCTCCTTTCACACCAATCATCAGCCTCGTGTCAAACTCAGAAATGAGTTATTTTACTAGAAAGGGTTCTGCTGGACAAAAGAACTGAGCTCTGCACTTTTACATTCAGCCATTTTGAAGTTCACTCCAGGCTATTGAGACTGCTTTAAGAATTCCTTCCAGACACTCAGTCAGGATCGAATAAGAATTTATGTAGTTCGTTCCTCAAAGGTCTGTGTTATATACAGGTCTCTTGCACTTTGCTGCTTCGCTAGCAAATCCACTACGAGAGTGGCTAGACATGCTGTCTAAATGGATTTGCTCAATTGATCACAGCATAATTGTAGAGCTAATGGACAAGGAGGCTGGGTAAAGGCGGGCACTAAAAAGTTGGGTGCTTATGTGAAGTGGTGATTCTAAAGCATTCACTCCACAAACAAAAAAGCTTCTAGAAGAAAGCACTTTATTTTATGCTGATGGAGCTTTCCGCCTCTGTAGCAGTCCTTACTCTGTCAATGCGTATTTGTGGAATATGTGCTAACGTGGCAAAGCATCTTGAAAGGTATACGCCGATGATACATGTAAAACACACCAGCTCTCTTTGTGACCGTGGACAAGTTATTAGCCTTTTGGGGCATGTCCCTGTAGACCTTGTCATCTGAAAAATGCAAAGTTGGAAGATGGGGAATTGGATGTGGATGGGTAGCCGTGGACCCAGAGGTGAAAGTTGAGGGATCGGAACCCGAACTGGTCATCCGACTTGAGGCAAGTGACTTAACTTCTTTAGGGCTCAGTTTCCTCTTTGGATAAAAGGGAAATCGTCTGTGTTGCAGTATTTTAATGGGTAGCATCAAATGCGCTTTGTACACCATAGAGAACTGTGCGCGTGTAAGTGATTCTGCTGAGGATTTCCATGAGTTCTTCTAGTCTCAGAGGCCGAAAGTGAGGGAGAATTAAGTGGCACTGAAATCTTGTCTACTGCCAGATCACTTTGAGGATTAGTGCTGGAGTCAGAGTATCTACTCTCCTTTCAAATTGTGTAGCTTTGGGCAAGTTACTCTTTTGTGCCTCAGTTTCCTTATCTATAAAATAGGGCTTTTAATAAATTCACAATGAGGATTAAATGAGACCATGCGTGTTGAGTCCTGTCACAGTAGCCGATGCACAGTAAGACTCAATCATTCTTAGCCATCCCTCATTATTATTCCTCCTATTATTGGTACATGCCTAATGAAAGTTAAATTTCCTTTTTAAATTACATTAATTTTTTTTTTTTTAGTTAACGATTTTTTTAAACTGTGGTAAAATACATAAAACATAAAGTTTGCCATCTTAACCATTTTTAAGTGTACCGTTCAGTGGTGCATTGGCACTTCACAGTTCAGAACTCTATTCACATTGTTGTGCACCTGTTGCGACCATCCATCTCCAGAACTCTCTTCGTCGGTGAAACTCTGTACCCATTCCCCATCCTCCCAGCCCCTGACAACCACCCTTCCACTGTCTGTCTCTTGACTTTGCCTATTCTAGATACTTCATATTAGTATTTGTTCTTTCGCGACTGGTTTATTTCACTTAGCGTGTCTTCAAGGTTCACCCATGTTGTCGCATGTGTTCCGATTTCCTTGTTCAGGTTGTATAATACTCCATCGTGTGTCAGTGGACACTTGGGTTGCATCCACCTTTTGGTTATTGCAAATAATACTATTTGAACATGGGTGTACAAATAACTATTCTTGTATTACTTTCAGTGTGTACAGATCACACTCCATTGTGTAGGACTATGTGACAGCAATGATTTACATGAATGTGTGTAGAGCACAGGACTCAAGATCCGTGGTTTCAGACTCTCACGAAGGTGGTAGGTTGATGCTGCGGCTCCATGGGACGCGTGGGAGCAAAGCCGGGGTGTTGGAGAGCGGGAACGGGCCCCATCGGGAGCCGAAGCTCCTTCGCGCACTGCCCGGTCCAGCCTGCCCATGGGGCTGCTTCGCTATTGCACTTGGACGAAATTTATAGGAGACGCCTCTCACTCCCAATTAATGTCTGGTTCCTCTGCAAATATTTTTTAAAACATTCCTCTAGTCACTTTCAGTCATAAGAATCATCTCATTTTAATAAAAAAAAATATATGTATCCAGTCTTATATAAAAATTAAACTCCAGATTTCACTCAAAATTAAGCTTCTCATTCCCCCACGTCAGGCCTGCCTCTGGCCAGCAGTGGCAGTGGCAGTGGGAGGGGGAGGGGAAGGTGGTTCTTCTCTGTCCACCCTCACCTTGCATTTATAGGCTGCTTCCGGCCCCTCCAGGGGTAAAGCTTTGGTATCCGATGGCACCATCCACCGTCTCTAGCCAAGGCCCCACACTCTTGGCAGAAGTCCTCCGGGTGGCATCGCTTTTATACAGTCCCGCTGCTTCCACAGCTGGTCTCTAGGCAACACGTACCTTCGACCTCTGACCTAGTTTCTGTGGGAGTTTAGCTACGCCTCTCACGCCACCTTTTGATCTGCTGCCACGGGCTGTTTCAACCTGTGGACTTCTCTTTCTGCCCCAATCTACCACTGCCTCCCCCTAAGACAGGGACAGTACCGAACCTTGCCAGCCCCACTCGCCAGCTCGAGGAAGGTGGGGCTGAGCTCCACGTCCTTCCCACTGGGTGGTAGGAAGTAGGGCTCAACCCACTGATCATTTTCTTGGAAGAAATCCTTTCCTGGCTTCTAACCTGGTCAACCCTTTAGAAACAATTTCTTTGCCGGCGCTATGGGATCTAGTGTCATCCTTTGGCATGGGAGCAGCTGACACCGTTTTGGTCTTCAGACAAAAGCGAAACCAAAAGAGTCCCATTTCAACATCCATCTACGGAAGTTAAATGCAGTGGTTTATCTCAAGCCCGAGGAGGGATTTATGTCCTTAGAAAAGCCATTGTTTATAGGAGATAGTCACTCTTGATATATAAAAGAAATGATAGTTTGGTTTACATTAAAAAATAAATGCTGTACGATAAAACGTACAAAGTTAAAAAGCAAGTGACAGATTGGAAGAAAACATTTGCAGAGACAATAGACAAACGAATAGCATTCAGAATATATAAACCACCAAAAACTACGGATAAGAAAAAACAAATACTCCAACAGAAAATGGGCAAAGGGTTTGAAAAGGGACTTCGCGGAAAAAGAGCAATCCGACTGAATTTCTGGGTAAAACTGAAGAAGAACAAATGATCAGGCAATTTCACTTCTGTAATACCCAGAAAAGAAATCATGGAAAATGTATTCACGTGTTAGACATCATTTACTTCAGTACAAATTTATTGAGCCTCTGCTCTATGTCAAGTCGTGTATGGTAGGAGCTAGGAAACAAAAATGGCTACGACACGTTTCTTAGCCTACAGCAATTTATAATGGGGTGGGAGAGTCAAGTCTGTAAGCAGGATCTCAGCGATGAGTACGATGCACTTATGAGATTAAGTATCATATTGATGAACTAAGAACCTTAAGAGATGATGGGCATCTCTTAGATTTTCATACTGGTTTCGTCTAGTTTTTCACTCTGTCTTAACACACATGAAGAAGGAATTAGTTTGTCTACTCTGTACTATAAGTATTCCAAGATAATGGGCTCGATTTTCCATTTAGACTTAAAACAAAATAAAGTTTATTTAATTAATTGCAGAAATTCATTGGACTAGAGCAAAACTTCATGAGACTTTTGGGGAAAGCGCTGTGATCACTGATTTCTAGTTCTTCTTCAGTCAGCAGTCCTCAGAGGAGTCCACTCAACTTCATTTACTCCTGTAAAGGCAAAACATTTCTTTGGCATCAAACCCCAATCATGTGTTATTTTTTAAAAAGAGAAGAAAGAAGAGAATAACAACATTGAGTTCCTAGGTTTTTAAAACTCATCTCATATTTAAACTCTTTGTAGGAATTTCAAACTTACACACAAGCCTTAGTTTTTGAAATTTTTTTTTTCATTCCCTTAATTTGGTTTTGATTACAATTTTGAATGACTGCCTTGCCTTCACTCTGGAATGCACTTTTTATAGCCAGGTGTTTCTTAACTGAGGGCCACTAGCCACCACCACCAT
>NW_024353790.1:1391222-1392589 GCF_902729225.1 Pteropus medius | reverse complement strand
TAATTAAATACAGAATTATGTGAGTACATATACACTTCTTTTTTTTTAGCCAGAGAAAAGCTCCACAGTTCTCATCAGATTCTCAAAAGAGGTTCATGACTCAAAAAAGATAAAGAACCAGAGTCTGCATCTCACGGCCTGGTGGATGTGAGTGCCATGTAACCGTGCTCTTCACAGTGATCTGTGGGAAGCCGTGGTGCCTCCTGGTTTTCCACACGTTGCTCTCGTCCAAAGTGCGCGCCTCCAAGTTGCCTAATGGCTCGAGTCTTCTCCTTGCTGTCTAGAAAATCACACAGACCCACGTCGAGTTCTGCCGGTCTGCTGTCTGGGAGCATGAGCGCAAACGGACGATGCGGCCGAAGAGAAAGGTGCACGTCCAGCATCGCTCGGCCACTAAGTGGCGGAGGACACACCCTCAGGGCGCCTGTCCCCAAACCCTGTGCCGACGATCTGTCGGCTCTTCTGCCTACAGTGATTTTCTCATCTCTATCTGGTTCCCAGCCACTCGCATTAAAAAATAATTTGTTTCAGATGACCCGTCTGCAGCAGATGGTCGCATTTAAAAAATTGTACCAATATAATTATATTGTGCCGAAGTGTATAGTAATGTGTGCTAACAATGTTGGAATACTTTGGGTTCTTTTTTCTTCTTACTACTTTAAAAGATCTTTTTACTTAGTATGTTGCTAACTAAGTTGATCTCATTGAGTCACACTCTGACTGCTGCCTCCTTGCTGCTCCCCGACCCCACATCCTTTTGCAGACAGGTTTAAATCTTTTCTACCTGAGCTTCAGGTCACTGTGCTGGTGGCTTCACTCAGTTATTGGCTTGCCCTCTGTTTCCATTTCTATTGCTGTGAAGTTTTAAATCTTCCTTCATTTTGGTAGAAGAGAACTAAACCAAACTAAACATTCCTATAATTTCATCCACCCTTAAAAAAAAATCTCATGTCAAGTGATCATCCAGCTTTCTAAGCTTTAAATCTCCCAGACCTCAGTCTGTTTACATTATTTAGAAAGACTGGTCTCAGCCTACGCTCCATTTTTGTTACATTTCCAATTTTTTTTCTCTATCGATTGTATTTGTAGTTAAACCAAGGATGAGAAGTGCAGAGTTATCAGAGACCCTGGCCGAAGGTCATGTCCTAATAAACCTCAGGAAATTGCTAATCACCAGTAGTGTTTTTTAACCCCTATGTTCAGGAAAGCCCAGTGAGAGAAGATGGATGTTTATTGTCCCAAAGGTTCTTTTATGCAGCTTGGTGCCTAATCTCATTCCGTCCTCACTCTCTGTGCCGCCCTTTATTCCACCCCACCTTTCTCTTCCGTGCTTTTGCAGTACGAAGGAGGCCTCTCCCCTTCTATTA
>NW_024353790.1:1342502-1391033 GCF_902729225.1 Pteropus medius | reverse complement strand
AATAAAACATTAGAGACAAGGCTAAAACCCCCGTGAATTCTTTCCTGATTACTTGCCCTTTTCTGCTTCTCTAGAGGAAGTGCCAGTATCCTGATTGGGGAGGGGGCGGGGTATCATTTCTGAGCATTCTTTTATACTTTTATCACCTCTGTGTGTATCCACAAAAGATCTACAACAGATTCTCGAACCTTCTCTGAGCTTGACACACCCAGCATCTCAGGAGTTTTTCACAGCATCCCAGGCCAAAAAAAAAAAACAGGAGCCTCATCTCCTGTTCCACGTTGGTTTTCACACAGTTCTTGCTTTTTACTACGGCAACCACCAACAATGCTGCCTCGCGAATATGTGATGTCATTGAAAGGCCCGCAGAACGACCGGGCTGACACAGCGAGCTAGCACAGAGTAGTGGAACTCGCTGCGTCCCCCAGCCCTCAAGCATCGCCGAGTTCCCCTCCAAACTCTAAAACCTGCACGGCTCCTTTGAGCTCCTCAGGACGCCCACTGTGAACCACATATAGGCAGCGTGTTTCTGTAGTACTTTTAATACGTTTTAACATCTCATATATTAATAAATGCCACTGTCTGCATTGTGCTGTAGCAAGGGTCAGCAAACTTTTTCCATCAAGGGCAACATAATAAATATTTTCAACTTCGTGAGTTATAGCGTCTTTGTGTAAAAATTCCGCTGCCAAAGCATAACTGAAGCATAGATCAGACATACACAAATGAGGAAGGCTGTCTTCCAAAAGACATTATTTATGGGCTCTGACATTTGAATTTCATATAGCTTTCACATGTGATAAAATGTTCTTTTTCTGATTAGTTTTAAATTTGTGGAAAAATGTGAAGGAAAAAAAAGGAAAGAAAAAAACTGAAATCTACAGGCCATAGTTTGCCAACCCCTGCTCTGTAACTTTCTATTTTGGTTCAGTGTTACATTTTTGCATTTATCCAAGTAGCTGTGATCAGAGGAGCCTCATCTTACCCACAGTGTGGTCTTCGTTGGTATGAATACAGCATATGTATTTATACATTCTTTGTCGAGGGGCATTTAGATTCCTTCCAGAGTCTGGTCTTACACATAATGCTACAGGGAACATTCTGGTTTATGTCTCTGAGAAGACGTGCGAAAGGTTTTCTAGGGTCTATACCTAGGAGTGAGATTTGGGGGGTTTTCAGTATGCTTATAATCAACTTAATAGATAAATCCAAATTGTTCTTCAAAGTACCAATTTATATTACCACCAAGTATTTATGAGATTTCCGATTTTTCCACATTCTTCCTTGCATTTGTATTGTTAGATTTTCAAAGTCTTGCCAAATAGTATTTCATTATAGTTGTGAGTATAAGCATATGTACAGACGTTTCAGAGCATTTGTGAATTGCTATTTTCTTTTGGGGTCGTTTATCTTTTTTCTTACGAATTTACAGCTATACATTTTGTATTCTAAATAGGAATATTTTGCCACTACGTGTTACAAATATCTCCTTACATGTGTGGCTTATCTTTTAAATATATTCATCATACTTTTCTCATCTTTTTTTTTTCCCCCCCTCAAGATTTCTGCTTTTGGAGTCATAAAGATAATCTATATTGGCTTGTAAAATGTTGTCTCTTACATTTAGGCCTTTAATCATCCAGGAACTTATGTTTGTTTGTGGTGTCCCTTTTTCCTTAATTCATACAATTTGTGAAATTTTTCTTCCTCAGTGATTCTTTCAGAGGTGGTTGTCAGCCCCCGTCCTTAAAATAGGGAGCCAGGAAGCCTCAGTGGGTCTAAGTCACTCAGGAGCTCTGCTCCCCTCATCCCATGCCCCAGGGTGTTCCAGGCCAGTGGTGCCCGTGGTGCTTGGCCGTTTGCTGCTGAGAACTGCACGTGGGACAGCTTAACACACCACCCCCCCCCCACCCTGGCAATGTGAGGGTCGCCCTGTATTCTGTCTCCTTGAGAAAGAGGAACCTAAAAGGTGGTTTATCCAGCTCTGCTTATCAGCTGTAAAGATGAGGGCCGTTCTTCGAGAACAGGTTCCAAGCAGACTCTTCATCTGTTGATGCTTAGCGTTACCCAGCAGTGGTACCTGGTCTTTCCGTAGAAGTGAAAGTTTCTACTCTTATTGCCTACGTCATTCAAGTCTGAACATCTGCCATAAACTACACCCTTTCGAAAAGAAAGAGTGTAGTTTTATGGTCAAATTCCACACACTGTCGAATGACAGTTTTAGTTTTACAAGATACTGTGAATAAAATTTCTTTACCTCAAATACTTTCAGTTTTTCTCTTAATTATTTATATAGCTACTATGTTCACTAAATATGAATTAATCCAAAAGTGTTGTTTGAGATAAGGAAGAAAGAACCTTCACTAGGCAAGATAACGGAAGATAAAGGCCTTTATGATCTGGCTCAACAGAAAAAGGAATACATGGTGAAAGCAGTTTTCTAGAATTAATTTTCAGAAGAAGAATACAAAGCAGATGATTTTTAATTATAAAAGTCTTCCTCCTTTTATTTCAGCCCAGTAACTGAAGACTTTTCAATGAGAAGCCTAATTCCTGTTTGTTTTCCTCCATGGTGGATTTGGGGTAGGAAGCGATCAGAAGCTATGGCCCCTCCTTGATCCCCTTTCTCTGCCTCCCCACTAGAAGTGCCCATCATCCTGAATTTTGTGTATTGATGATGTTCAGGTTTTTTCATTATCGCTACTAACGTACACATATTCTTTTGTATATATATCAACTTTCATAAATTTTTTTAAAAATTTAGGAATGGGATTTCTTAAAGGGCACCAGATTTTGCAACCCGATCTTTCAAAGCGTCAGTGGCATTAAGTTAGAATACTGTTTAGTTAGACTAACGGTTTTTTGGTTTGTTTACATAGCAGTGTAGCTTAGTGATCGTTCTTCTGCTGTAATACACTGAAAAATCAATATAGTAGAGATGATTTTCTTCAGAGCAGCCAAGCATATTAGATTGCAGGCTTCAACCACCTGGGCTTGAATTGCCCTCCGCCCTGTTCTGGCTGTGACCTTGGGTAGGTCGCTTAGCCTCCCCAAACCTTGTTTGCTCCTGACCTACCTCAAGGCTTGTCCTGGGGACGAAGCGTGGTAAAGCTGGAAAAAGCACAGACTCCAGCATAAACTGGACAGTGGATGCCAGCTGCTATTACCACGTGAAGGTGCTAAGGATCTTCACTTTTAAGATAAAACTTCACAGATACTAATTCATTCCTCCAAGCAAAGAATATCTGCATGAGTACATTCGTTAAAGTGAAACTCACAGAACAGTTAGAGTTCTGACGATGGAAAACGCCTGTGCTTGTGTCCCTTCTCATACAAAGGACCATGGAGAGATCTGAGGGGATCTGATTACTTCAAAACCCCTCCTTTGAGTTAGGGCAATCCTTCTAGAACGTCTTGTTTAAAATGCTTTGTAGTCACCAGGGAGAAAGCAGAGTAGCCTGGGACCCAGCGTATTCACAGGTGCACAATGGTGCATTTCCCTCTCTCCCTAAGCCTTGCAACTGCTCTGGGATGCAAAAGCGTAAAAGAAACTTAAACGTGACAGCTGTTGAGAAACAATGCAGAGAACCTTTGCAGTGGCATTCAACATTAAAATTAAACACATATGGTCTTGAATTCTGCAGGCATAGTTAACATCTCAAATATACTCTTGATGCCAAAAGGAATTCTAACTAAAATATTAAAGAATTTGGCTCCTTATTTAGGAGGGACCATCAGTGCCAAGGGGAGAAAGACAGGTGAGCCTTTTTGTGATGTGAAAAAATAGAGCAGCCAAGCCATTTAGTCTGTGCTCCTTTTAGCCAAAAGCATATAGAGTCCATAGGTCCATTTAATGTAGCATCTGATTATACTTTACATGTATTTGCTTTCATGAAAGTGCTAGTAAATAATGCAGAACTTAATTGGGCAACTTTTATAAATGCATTTGCTTTGGTTGAATTTGCAATCTGTCTTCTTAAGTCAGAATATCATCTAAGAGCCCAAATCAAAGGCTTTCATTAAAAAAATTTTAAATGAACTCGCATTATAATATAACCCTTAAATTTTAACCAATTCTCATGAGGGATCCCAAGACCTGTAGCTGACCTGTATGTGTTCTGTCCTAATATTTGGATTCATCCAAGTAGTTGCATTTGCAACTATGAATATGCCACAATTTATTTATCCAGTCTCTCTCTCTTGTTAACAGATATTTAAGTTGTTTCCGGTTGTTGTGTTATAAACAGTAAACTCCATGATGAGCGAATGTTCTTGCTTTTATCTCCTGGTGTGTTTGTGCCCGAGTTTCACCCAGGAAAAATTTAAATATGTTGGTACATCCTACATATGCATAACATAAAACAGTTTCAAAAACAACTTTCCATCACTAAAATCGTACTCTTATCATTATAGAAGAATTAGAAAATCTTCAAAAGTAAAGAATACTTCAAATCATCTCTAATATCTCCATGCAAAGATAATTCAAATTTGTTCTACTACTTCCATACTTTCTTTTTAAGGCACAGTTATAATCCTGTTGAGATGAATTACTCAGTTTAACGTTTAGCATTTTTGTGTAGAAAACAATGTGCTGACTAAACGTCAATTTTCTGAAAAGAGTCAGTCTTCAGAGCTGTTTCACCCCCTTCTGCCACTACTGTCCCCAAAGTGGTCTTCACTGTGGCTTATTGGGGGTTTCGCTGTCTCGCCATCTGTACCCCTGTCCACAGCCCTTCATACAGACCTCTGCTTCTTTCACCCTTTTGTTTGGGTGTTTGTTCTCTCTAATGCTCTGATGGTCAATTCTTAACTCTCTCATTTGACCGGGCTTCTTCCCCTCTCTTCCTCAAAGCACTCTGTAAACATGAGCTCTCCCGGCTCTCCTCCTGCTCCTCCCAGCAACCCCTTCCTGCACGGTCCCTCAGTCTTGGGCTCATCCTCAGATCTTTACCTGTCTACCCTCTTACCCCATAACTTGACTGGCCATCTCCATACTTCTGTACCCCTGGCCAGGACGTCACCTTGACAACCAGACGCCTATATCCAAATGCCTTCTCAGACTTAAAATTCCTAAACCATAATTTTGATTCCCTTTTCTCAGGTCCCAGTCTTGCTTCCCATCTCAGTTAATGACAGTTTCATTCTTCTCTTAGCTTCTGCCAAGGGCCTTGAAATCATTTTTGCCTCCTCTATTTTAGTCCATCAAAATGGATATGACCCAACACTCCTGTCACATGGCTGTCCCACCTGGTCCTGGTCACCACCATCTCTGCCCAGGCTTTGTAACAGCTACCCCTCACCCCCACCCTGACCACAAAGTCTGTTTCCATAATGCCACCAGAGTGGTCCTTTGGAAGCCTGAGTCAGATCCTGTCGACCTCTGCTCAAATCCTCCAGTGTTTTGTATCTTTCAGAATAAACCCTGACCTAATCTTCCCACCAGTCCCCCCACTGACCTCACGTCCGCCTGCCCTGCCTTTTCCTCAGCCTGCCCAGCGCCTCCTTCCGCATCAGGGCTATGCACCTGCTGATCTCACTCTTGAAGTTCCCTCATAACCACATGGTTCGCTCCTTTGCTTTATTCAGATCTCTGCTTGAGTGTCAGAGGGGCTTTCTGTGGGCTGAAAGAGCACCCACCCTCTCCCCAGCACCCTCGTCCTCTGTGCCGCTGCCTCCGCCAGACAAGCATGCGTTTGCTTGAGCACCGCCTGTCTCTCCACTGGAATACAAATCTGCTAGAGCGTTGGGACTTTTGTCCTTTTCGTTCACTGCTGTATCCCCCGTTCTGAGTAAACGTCTAATAAATGTCTCCCCAGTGCAAAGAGCCCCATAGAGGGAGGGAGCAGTCCATAAATTCGTCACCTCAGAAGTATAAGAATTATCTACTTGGGTTCTAAGGACAGCCCCAGTTCAAATCCTGGTTCTGTTCCTTATCAGCTCTGTGACTTTGAGCAAGTTACGTAGCCCCGTGTGTCCTTAAACATAATGTGCCTGTTCCCACTTTCTATAGTGAACACTCGACTATCCTGAAGTAAAACTCAGGTATTGTAACTTTCTACATATAATTTCAAAAAGCAATGTAATATGTTAGTTGTGATAGAAAGGTATTTTATGATAACACAATATGTATTGCTATATGTATTAATTAGAAGAAGTATTTCAACGACACCAGAAGATATGCCGAGTGGTCAGGGCCTGCACATACACAAGAATTAGTGAACGCACAGCCGCGAATGCGAAAGAATGAGGTGCGTTGTTGTCAACTCAGATGCCACAAGAGGAGATTGGCATTGGTGACGCGATTTTCTGAAAAAGTGGACCACTCTTGGAAAAGTTCCAAAGAGAACAAAGATTAACCTTGCCTTGATCTTCCTTCTTGTTCGCATTCCTTAAAAGTTTGGTACATACCTATAGCTTAAAAAAAATTTTTTTGCGTTTTTATCTAAAACGTATTGGGGGATGGTTCTAGGTTTATATAATCATAAACAGGTTTTTCAACTATGAGAGTGTTTGAGGGAAGACTATGTGAGGCAGGGGATAAATCTTTGTGGGACTATCCTGCACTTCGCAAGATGACCAGCTTCCTGGTCCCACCCACCAAATGCTAATGGCCCCCTCCCAATCACCGAGAGACCAGATCCACCCCCAGGGTGGCACCCTGTCCACTGGGAGGTGACAATCCCTCCACGCTCCAGTTCTCTTGTCTGTAAAGCTAGAGAAAATAACATGACCCGACACATAAGGCAACTTTACGGAAATGATGTGTATTAAACACATTGGAGCAGTTCCTGGCATGGATGTGTCTTTGCTAGTGGTAGCAAGTGTTTAGCTTCCTTGAGGACCTGCCGGGTGCTTTATATGTGTTTACATGTGTGATAACCCTAGGACGTAGTTACCAGAATAAACCCCATTTTACAGGGGAGGAAAGCGGACATCAGCATGTCAGTAGTTGCCCAAAGGCAAACGGCTAATGCCAGCAGGAGCGGGGACTTGCACCCAAATCCCTGGCCCCCAGGCATTTGTTCTAACCACTGTGCTTTACCGCTTCCTAAATGTTTGCGTTTATTTCTTATCATCATTATGTAGCCCTGTGCATAGCACATAACAGGCACTAAATAAGTAAATTGTTTTTTAAATAAAAAACTTAGTACACATCAGTTTACTGAATGACTTACCTACTGGTAAATGTGTCTGAATTTCCACTAGCCTTTTTGTGGTGAATATGGGCATATTTTCCCAGTGGTTTGTTGAAGCAGTAATTAAAAGAGTAATTAAATAAAAAGAGTAAAACGTCTTGAAAAAAGCTACAAAAGAAGTTTTGAACTTTAGGAATGTCTAACCTGACCTTGACTGTTTGCATTTGAGAAATGCAAATTTATTTTCAATGCGTTACCTAGCCCATCCCTACTTATTCTAAATAATAATGTGCTCATAATGCAGTTCTGCATACCATCATAATATGTAGAATTAAATAGGACCCTTGTCAAAACATTGTCTTGCATAGATTAAAGCTATGAAAATTAACATAAAATGATTTTAAAATGTGCTCCAGAGGTTAAACTTGACTCTTAAAATTCATAAACTGCAAGCTTTTTGAGAATTTTTTTTTTAAAAAATATCCATTGCATAATGACTTTTAAATTGACATTGTATGACTGCTGTCTTATCCCATCTTGTCTGAGAACCTTCAGTCTGCAAAGAGTCAAATGACCCCAACATAACTATAAACTGCGTTTTAGCAAATTGCGATTATATGAGATTATTTTTAAACTTTTAGCAATATTTATAATTTTATAGTACAACCGTATTGTATTGCTGTTCTCATACAAAGAAAACATTTTGAGCAGGGAGTACGAGGAAGCTGGTCATTGCTGAAGGAATTGCAGATTTCTTTTGCAGACCTCTTTACAGCTTTTGGGGGCAGAGAAAGAAACATTGATTGTTAGTGTTTTCTAAAAGTCTCAGCCTTTTACCAACATCAGCTAGAAATGTCGTTTTAACCATGGATGCTTTGATAGAAATAATATCAACTGTAAAAAACTACCTAAGGTTTAAAAGGCAAATTAACTACCTTTTAATTAATTAATTAAAAGTTTAATTAAAACTACCTAAGGTAAATTACAAAGGGCTTGGATATCCAGTTCAAAAGAAAGCAGAGTAAAGAGGTAACTTCAGAGACCAGCGAGGTAGCTGAGTGTGATGATAAAGACCTCTTTCAGTAGAAGAATTTAAATAGAATTGCAAAATGGAAACTAACAATCAGCCTCATGTTCATTAGCGAAGCCCTGCAAGGCACACTGATGCGTTCAGGAACACGTGACAGGAATGTTTACAGTCATCTCTATACTCATCATTCCTGAAGTCCTCGCCGTGTCGTAAAACAAAATCAATAACGGTACAAATATTGGAATGGAAGAGTCAAATTTTTCATTTTTATGTGTACTATGATTATATAACTAGAAAATTCAAGAAACTTATTTTAAGTAATAAAAGTTTTAGATGGCTAGTTGGATGCAATGTAAATATGTGAAAGTCAGTAGTTTTATATCAGCAGTAAAGTTTGGTGCTGTAATAGGGGAAATATCCTATTTATATGTGTCCCCAAGACTATAAATAACCTAAGAATAAATGTAACAGACGAGCATACAGAAAAAAAATAACTATTAAAATTTATTGAAAGACTCAGAGCAAGACCTCAATCAATGGTGAGACACATACCATGTCCTGAGATTAAATAATCATTATGTCAGACTAACATGTAAAAGACTATAAAATAGCTATTCTATTCAATACTGTATTATCCTATGTAGTTACTATAAAAGCTATGGACGAAGATGAGCTTCCTAGTTAAATTAATAACAGCGCTTGTCTGGATTCTAGAATAAATTCATGAGGATAGACAAGAAAAAGTTTAAAAATAATAACGGATGACTTACCTGACTCTATTAAAACAAGGTAATACTGCCACAATAATAAGGAGGGACAGGCAAAACTGATACCAGAAAAACACCCTAGAGTATCCTTAAATAGACTATTTCATTATATGTGGAAATTAATAATTAGATACAGATGACATCTCAAATCAGTGGTGAATGGATGGACTAATGTTTAAATTATGTTCAGGCATTTGGCTATTAATTTCAAAACATAAACTTTAGAGTCTTGTATCTTAATATATTTAAAATAAAGAGAGAGATTAAATTTTAATGTGGAAATTAAAACTTAAAGCTTTAAGAAAAAAGCATAAAAAGTTTAGTAGTATTGTTGTAATAGATTTATATGTAACATGGAAAGATGTTCATGATATTTAAAGAGAAATCAAGTTGCAAAACAACATTGATACCAATATAGTTCTCATTTTTAAGAATCGTGAGATAAATACCTATACACGCAATAAAAAGGTTTAGAAGCATATCATCAAATGATTACTTTTATTTATCTGTGGGAAATGAAGTCATGGCGACTTTCACTTTATACTTTATGTTCTTTTGGTATTCTGGAAATTTTTACAATTTGTGTTTGTTAGTTTTGTTTAAAAAAAAAAAAAAAGAATTGGCATGAAAAATCTGAAGTAGCCTGACGTGCAGAGTTAGGGAGACACGTTCGAGGAACAACGCACAGACCGAGCAAATGAATGTAGATGGGGAAGTGCCGGTGCATTCTGGGGATGGTTTCACGGGGGTACGCGGTGAGGGAGATGGATTTCCTGGCTAGATGAGGTCATTCTGGAGGGGAATGGATGCCAATCTGAAACGTTATGCTTTGTATTACTGGTGGAGGTAAACTGACAATTTTTAAATGGTGATTCCAGTAAGACTCTCCCAAGAAGATGGGATGGGAGGCGAGCCTTGAAAAATGGTTAAGATACAATCTCGTGCAGCAGGACAGAGGGGAGAAAGGTCGGCACGTGATCAAGGAATCGCCAGTAGCTCAGTCAACCCAGAGATGTGGCAGGGAAGACAGACTGGAGGTGTGTCCTCAACGTCCTTAAAAGTCATCGATTAGAGTTTGTATAGTTTCTAATCCACGAGGACTTCCAGAGCGATTGCATAAAGAGTTGTGGTGAGCAGGACTCCGCCGAAGATGGCTTCCTTCCCAGCCCCCATCTCGCACCAAGCAGCTCTTTCCACCTTCCCGGAGACAGGAAGTGAGGGGAAGGAGAGGCCAAGGTCTCATCCCATGGGGCTCCCTCTCCCGAGAGGCTCATCGCAGTTAGAGATGAGGCTGCTGTACACCCAGCAAATACCGCTTCTGGGCTTGCCCATGAGGCGAGATCTCAGAAGTACACTGTTGAGTGAAAAAACAGGTCGTGGAATTGTAAGTGCAGTCTGACACATTTTAAACACACAAAAACAACACTCTATTTGTTTATGTCTTGTATATGTGTAGAAGTAGGAAACCATGAACTGGATCAGCACCAAGTTAGTAAGAGTTGCTGATTCTGGGCAGAAGGGAAGGAGCTGAACTGGGGGCCATGCCTGGGAGGCTGCAACTCTATCTGGGCTGTTTGACTTCTTTGTAGAAGGAAAATAAGCCGTTGTGGCAAAATGGTAATGTTAGTTAGTTATGCGTGGGATGGGGGTGGGAAGAAGAGAGTGTGGGTCTGTAATTTAGGAGACAGGCTGAGGCTGGAGCCATAGATTGGCAGTTGTCATTAGTCTGTGGTCAAGTGTTTATACTTAAGAGCTAAATCCGAATGTTGCTGGCCCTGTTTAGTGGGTCAGGGGCTTTAGGTTACTTTCTAGCAGGAGTGATGGTTTGCGTACAGCCACCCACACTCTTCCATTTCCCTTGGGATGAACAGTAGAGATGTGGACAATAGCTGACCAGGGCTAAACGGGCTGACTGAGCTGGGGGGAGACTTTCTCTGTACACTGAACTGGAAGAAATGAACAAGGCTGTGAGACTTCTCGGTGGTTCCCTTGTAGGCTGCTTTCCAGAGGCAGTGAGGAGGGCTTTTCATCCGCTAAATACTCCTTATTCCACACCAAGATGTTCAGTTGTTTTAATGAATGAGGTTTTTTGTTTTGGGGGTTTTTAATTTTTTTTTTATATGTTTGAGCGTTTATTTACACAGATATTCTGAATTTCAAACACTGGTGATCTGAGTACCTTTCGATTCCTACTCATCTTGTTTAGTCCTTTTTTTTGTTTGTTTTATAAAGTTGCATGACTGTTTTAATTGACTGTGGGTCATTTTACTTCTTAGGGGTCAGGTAATAATGTAATAATATAACTTCCAAAAATATTTAAAACAACTACGAAAATAGTTTTTTACCTCAAAAAAAAAAAAACATTTCTTTATCAAACACACACACAAGACAGAATTTAGAGTGAGAAAAGTTCTTGAAATCCGACGAACAAGAAACCCACTGGAGTCCAGCACATATATCCGGTGTCATTGCAGACTGACACACATACTGGTTTCTGCTGTCTTGATTCAATTCTGTGTGGGGAGCTTGTGAACAGACTCTCTCTCTCAGTTACCTTCAGTGGTGGAGCTTCAGGGCATCTATTCAAAGAGTTACAGCCACATCTCAGCCTCCAAAATTTCAGCTCTTCCATCAGCAAAACTTTGAGCAAATCTCACATCTTTTCTAAATTAAAAATGTAATCTTGACTCCAGTCCCAGAGTTACTATTGTGCAGAAAGAAAACACTGCATCATGTTCAAATAATGCATAAACAGAAATGATAGAAATGAAAAATGCTATAATGTTTCTCAGTAGGCTCTATTTTCACAAATGGATCAGTTAGGAGTAGGGTGACCCAAAGCAAATAGAAGTTTGTTTCTCTGTCACATAAAAGAAATCCGGGATAGACAGTCTGATACAGCAGCTGCTCTACCATCAGGGACTTTGCTGCCTGGTAATCCAGGATAGTTGCACAAGCTCCAGCCATCACATCTCTATGCCAGCCAGCAGGAAGAAAGAAGAGAGGTATACCCCCTTTTTCAGGAGCCTTCCTGGACATACGACAGCTGCTGTTTTCATCTCATTAGTAACCTTGGTCCTACAACCATATCTAGCTATAAGAGAAACTAAGACATTTTCTGATTCTATATGGTCTCCTTTAAATAGAAAAGTGAGTCGCTAATCCATATTAGTATAATTCAAGAGGTTTTCCCAGACACAGAATTGAGTTAATGCCGAGTCATCTATGTCACTGTCTTCATTCCCTTCCTAACGACATCTGCCAGACGGCCAGGCAGGGTTTAAGAGAGGAGACCTTTGACTTCTCTACACAGACATACTCAGGACTTTCTTCTAAATCCGCCAAACTGACCGGCCCTCTTTCATTCTTACGTATAGGTCACTTTTGAAAAAGAGTTTAAAACATGTTCAAAAGTAAGATTGGTTTTATAAATCACCTAAGAAATGTGGAGCATGTCCCTAAGACACTAACCTTTTTCAAATAATATTTTATTATATAGAATATTTTATTATATAGAATATTATATAATAAAATATTATTTGAAAAAGGTTAGTGTCTTAGGGACATGCTCCACATTTCTTAGGTTAATTGAAAAGACTAGGATACAAAAATGTCTTTAGAGCATGACACCGATTATGTCAAAGGTAAAAGCATGTAGGTGTGGTGCTGTCTTTGTGGGACATCCCCTACCTGCCCTTCAGGAATCCAGCTCAGAAATTTGCAAGTCAGATAGGCCTTGTGAAACCTTGTTTTAATGCTTATCTTTTGCCAATAGAATAAACATTAAATATTTGTATACACT
Source organism: Pteropus medius (assembly GCF_902729225.1). Classification (NCBI taxonomy): domain Eukaryota; kingdom Metazoa; phylum Chordata; class Mammalia; order Chiroptera; family Pteropodidae; genus Pteropus; species Pteropus medius. Next base: position 1,378,298 of record NW_024353790.1, on the reverse strand, counting down.
GAGTATTTTCCTGTATAATACAAATAATGATTTTTATCAGTGGCTTTACCTTAGTCAGACCCACTTCTAGGTACTAGGGCAGGCTGGAGATGCACCAAATGGAAAAATGAGAGAGATGGCAAATTGAGGGTTTGTTCTTTGTTCAAACGAACTGAGAATTACACCAAGCTTTGGTTTCCATTCTTTCCGGGTATAGGGATGGGGTGGAGGTGGGGGAGGATGGAACCCAAGAATTATTCCTGCCTCAGTTCCCTTTTCCCTATGAAATATCTCTACCAGCTGTCTCAAGGACACCATTCCCCTGTCAACACGAGGAGATAGCTAGGAACCTGATTACAGTGGAAACGGTCAAAGGTACCTGATTTGTTTTCTTCTTCATGTCAAATTTTCCAATAATATATCACTAATGATATATTTCTAAGAATATATTCATTCTGTAAAGAGAGAAGGTTCTTTTGAAAATAAGCCAAAGAAAAAAATATGCTCATCCATCCTTTTCAAGGCTATTATCTTTTTTTTTAAGAAACAATTTCTTTATTGGATGTGTGTATGCATTATTACACAGCCTTATGGTATACATTTTACATGTACATATTTGATATAATATTTTTAAATTTTATTTTATACAGTACATTGGTTAGACATTTATATAGTTTATGATACTTTCATTTGAGTTTTTTACAGATGTAAATATGAATTACTGGCGTTCTCAGTGTGACCTCATTTGTTCTGTTAAGTCAGATCCTTTCAAGGTCCAATTTCCAGTGGACAGGCAGTGGGCCTTGTCTTACGCTGGTGTCCATGTCCCACGTACTGAAGGGAACATGGAAAGCAGGGCAGTGCAGACCGTTCTTGCCTCTACGCCCAAAAATAGAGCCATGGGATCAGTGAGAATAACATGGCATTTGTGACCCTAAATATAAACATGATGGCTGGTGAGATCCGGGGGTGTTGTTCCTGTGTGCTGTTTGCTCCAGTACTGGGCAGAATCGGGCCAGGCCTGAATAATCATTAATTTGATCGTCTCGTAGGAGACTGGTAACGCGAGACATGACTGTAAAACCAGCAACTGAATCGAATGCCTTATGACACAAATCTGCTTTCTCTTACTATGTGCGATATTTCCTGTATCTCTATCCTCGTCTTTATCTTGTTTTAATTCTGGTCGCAACCCAGGACAGCAGCCCCTCCTCCTCCGTTTCCCTTCCTGTGGTTTCAGTTACCCGCAGTCAACCCCACTCTGATTATATTAAATGGAAAACTCCAGAAATAAACAATTCGTACGTTTTTGATTGGGCTCTGTTTTGAGTAGCCTGTTGTCTTGCTCCGGCCCGCCCAGGACGTGAATCGTCCCTTTGTCCAGCATCTCCACGCTGTCTGTGTTTCCTGCCCGTGAGTACTCAGTCGCTGTCTTGGTGATCAAATCAACTGTCGCAGAATCTTGGTGCTTGTGGTCACGGAACCTGATTCTTCTTGCTAAGGGCCCCACGGTGCAAGAGTGGCGATGCTGCCGATCCGGATACGCCGAAGAGAAGCCCGAAAGAGCTTCCTTTCCGTGAGAAGGTGCAAGTTCTCAATTTAAATGAGGAAAGAAAATAAATTGTATACTGAGGTTGCTAAGATCTGCGGTAAGAATGAATCTTCTATCTGTGAAACTGTGAAGAAGGGAAGAGAAATCCATGCTAGTTTCGCTGTTACACCTCAAACTGCAAAAGTTAAGATGGAGAAGGCATTACATTTGTGGGCGGAAGACACGAACAGAAAACGCGTTTGATGCTGCCCGAGGTTTCAGGCATCCGCTGGGCGTCTGGCAACGTAATCCCCATGGAATAGGAGGGATTGATGCGTTGATTTTGTGACACACTAACGGATCTCTACCTCTAATTCGAAAATCCCTGTTCTGGGCTGGTTGTATTTACTAAATATGTTATAGAATCTGCCTCCTTTCACACTTAAAATGTTTTCCTTCTGTCTTAATTTCTTCTATAATCAAAGTTGTCATACTAGGAATGATGGTATATTTCAATTTGTTTTCAAACTCAGTAATCCTATTTTCACTTGCTAAGTTTCCTAACACTTACAGAAAAAGCTATTACAGTCTCTGCCCCGGGAACCTTTATGATAAAATACACTTCCGTATGACGGTTATACATTTTTCCTCCATGCGTTTGTCTTCGTGAACTGCTCAAGCAAAAAAGTTCTCATCCATCTTTCCATTATTTCAAGTTAAGGCATGGTCGTAACGAAGCCTTCCGGTCTCAAGGGCTGCAGGAGAACAGCTCTGCCCGCACGCAGTTATCCAGAATTCCAGGGCTCTAGCCAGAAATTTGGGACACCACGCGTTTGCTAAAAACGGAAGGGTTAAATCCCTGGTCATAGCAACGACATTGTACAAATGCTCATGACCCCTACCAGAAGATGGGAACTGCTTGGATAATAGATTCGTGAATTTAATTCAGTTGGATTTTTATGAGAGGTAAAAATTACATGTATGATTTAATTTTCATCTGATTTTTTTTTTTTATCAAAATTAAATTTCACTTTGGCCAAAATCATTTTACAAAACAAGATGATTAACGATGGGTCCAAATAATGTGAACCGGTGTCTGTGACCAATTAACTCCGCAGAGGAAGCAAAGTCTGGCTCCCGAAACTGGAGCGCATCTCTATGGCATTACTGGTATTTTTGAAGTTTTTATTACTACCAAAAATATAGGGTTCCAGTGGACCTATGTCCTTTTTATACTTAGCTTATCTTTTTCCCTTTCCCCAATAACTTTCTCATGTGTTGTATATGATTAATAAACTTCCCCTAATAGGAATAAAAACATTGCCATCAACAAAAACATAAAAAAGAAGGACACATGCTACTGTCAATAATAGGGTCATTTTTTTACTGGTTTCTTCTTCCTTTCGATCTCCCAATATGTGCCCAGTTGATTTGTATACTCTATAGAAATTTGACCCTGAAACATTTAATAAAATCAAAGAGGGTCATAGATTAAATAGACAAATCCAAAACAGCTTCAGCATTTAATTTTTTGGTAAAATTTCATAGACTTAAGATGAGCTGTATCCTCAAAATTAATATGTTCTAAATCAAGTTCACTTGTTTTTCAGCTGTAGTAATAATGCTGAGCTTCCCGTGTAGTGAATTTAATAGTTCATCCTGGCTTACTTAGTCTTCTAATAACTGAAAAAAATAATTGAAATTCTCGAAGGCTACCCCACCTTGCGCTCAAGTTCAGAATTCTGCTTCTGTGACCTTAAACTCCACTTTCCCTGAGTTTATCTGCAGACAGCTGCAGCCGAATAGACTGTGTTTACGTGGGGTAGAGCAGGGCAGTTTGAAGATTCTAGTTTCCATTTCCTTCAGCCTTGTTCAGGAAGTATAGTCCACAGCACTTCAGAATGAGGTTCCGTCCAGCAAATACCTTGCTTCTTCCTGTACAAAAGTTTTATTTTTATTTCTGATTTGTTGTAAAAAAGTATAGTGATGATTGACTGAAAACTACAGTTTTATTTCCCCCTCTGTTTACAAAAAATTCTTTTGAGGATTAAGTTAGCGAAATCTGCCCGGAGCAGATGTATTTCTTATCTCAGCCCATTTTAAGCCACACTGATTGCGAGGACTAGCTCTTCTGTGAGACCTCTCACAGTTCATAAATTCAAGTTTGTGTCCAAAAGTAATGGGAAACTCAATATGTTTTATATTTGATATATGTGTTTGTTGCATGAGAGAAGAATTATTACCATTATAAAGTGGCTATGAAACCTGAAAATTCTAATCTTCTGCGTACATGGCCTAAAGGACCCCTTAGTGACATAGCAAGCTAGAAATTCAATTTGCAATTCTGGTGACAACATTCAGGCATGTCAAGTAGCCAGAAACTCAAGGAAGAATTATCTTTGTGCTTTAATTTAATTCTTAGAGTCCAAGGAGTATTTTCCCCAGAGTGAAAACAAAAATGAGAATTTCAGATCCAGAGTATTCTTTGCCTTTTCTCCCGCTGTATGCTGGTGGTAATAACAGGAACAGGCCGTTTGAAAAAGAAAACTGATGCTTGCGAGTTGGAGTCGCTCACTTGTTGGAGTCCCAACCAGTGATGGGAGGGCGGACGCCTGGCTGGAGAAGGCTCGGAAGTCCAGTCTGGGGGTCTGACTCAGTCAGTTGGAAGTTGGTGAAATGCCTCCTGGCCACCAGGAGACCACCTGGTTCTCAGGAGCCCAGGCTGCAGAGCAGGTGTTCTCTGCCTGCGGCCTGTTTCTGCTGGTGTTGGGTACCAGGCCCGGATGGACCTGGGCCTGGGAGCTTCCTCTCTCGAGGGTCTTTCTTTGTTCACCAGTAGAGTCCCTGATGCTGCCCCAGGTGCTGCACTATTGGCAGGTAGACCAGGAACTAAGAGCAGGTCGCGATTCGTCATCCCTAAATGACTTGCTCCAAGAGAGAAAACAAATTTCTGGATTCGATCCAAAAAAGAAAAAAAGAAAGAAGGGCATATCATAGTGGCGAAGCCTCCAGATTCCATGCTGTCTGTTACACAGCATGTCCATATCACAGTGAGAGAACCAGTCTGGGCACACCTCTCAGAGTTCAGAAACAGAATTTAGGGCTACTTCTCATAGATCAAAATATCGAAGTGTAAGGTGTGATGATTTTCACTGGTCTCAAAACTTACCAAGCAGTGGAGCTTGAGAAATGCTCCATGCCCCATTGATATATGGGGCAGGCAGAGACTGCAGTCAGATGGGCCTTGGTTTCAATTAAAGCTCTATCACCTTATAGCTGTGTGACCCTATGTAAACGTTCTAATACTTAACTTCATAAGCTGTAAGCGGAGCAGAAAGATACCTCACAGGTGTTGAAGAGTGAAGTGAGACAGGCGCTGCCTAGTACGCTGCCTGGCACGTGGACCGTGCTTAGTAAGCGTTAGTTCTGTGCCTCTCACTGTGCCCCAGTTTCTAACTAGAATAGCTTCTCCCCTTCACATATGTTTCTTCTTGGCAGTAGGACTGACCATTGCCATTGCCTGTGTTGTCCCATATTGATTTTTTTCTACCCATCGCTCCTTTCTTCCTTATGAAGTTCGTGCAGCAAGTCCCCAGTGAGACGCTACTTCTCGTTGCTGGAACTGCCATGTTGTAGCGAACGCACGGTTGACACAGCACACGAGACTGTGCTGAACAGGATTTTTCTGGGTTTATTATATATCCAGATCTTATGGTGCGTAAGGTTATCATTAACGTAATAATCTTGTATAGTTTTTTATTCTTGCACCTAATGCATCTGTAACATTCTCAGGAACAATCTCTAGAAAGTTCACGGCCCCTCTGTCATGATGAAACTATAGCAGAGCGTCTCAATCTCTGTTGGCATTTTGAGTGGACAATTCTGGTTTTGGTTTGTGTTTGTTTGTTTGTTTGTTGGGGGTGCTGTCCTGTGGATTATATGATGTTTAGCGGCATTCATGGCCTCTGCCTACTAGATGCCAGTTACGACAACCAAAAAATGACTCCAGACATTGCCACATGTCCCCTGGGGGGCAGGATCTATTCACAACCACTGATCTACATTTATGGTTTGTGATTCCATAGAAATGAGTTCAGTAAAATGTACTGAAGCAGGAGACCATTCAGAAATAAGTGTGAAACAGAGTTGAATTCAAATTTACCAGCATAATGGTAAATAAATAAAAATTTTAAAATACCCAGGGGAATTCATGTAAGAAAAAACAAAAGGGGAAGGTTTGGAAAGATGTTTTTTTTCATTAGGTAATTAATCAATCTTTTTCATCTTTGTCATGTTAAAATGGCCTGTTCCCTTGTGTGTTCACCACCCAAAGCCAGCGCTCCTTCCATCACGTGCAATGAAATATACAGGTGATGTATTACCGAATTGTACACTTGAAACCTGTATAATTATATTAACCAATGTCACGCCAATTAATAAAATAAAATAATTAATAAAATAAAATAATAACAGCAAAAAATTAATAAATAAAATAATAAAATAAAATAAATTAATAAAATAAAATAAAATAATAACGGCAAAAAATTATAAATAAATTAATAAAATAAAATAAAATAATAACGGCAAAAAATAATAAATAAAATAATAAAATAAATTAAAATAAAATAAAATAATAATGGCAAAAAATTAATAAAATAAAATAATAACGGCAAAAAAAATTAAAGTAAAATAAAAAGCGTACCATTTCTTCACTAAATGGAGACAAGAGTCCAAGGATGATTGCTTAAATGCCAGGCAGTATAACAGAGGTTCAGTAATTGGTGGAAGAGAAGAAATGAAGGTTTTTCCTAATGCTAGGATGCGTGTGTTTGATCAAAATTGCTTTTGAGTAGAATGCCAAGCGGCACAGATTGCATAATATAGTAAGTAGAGCTCTGGGCAAGACATCAGAGGGACCTGGGACACCACAGTGGGCGCTTGGCCCACGAAGGTAACAGAAGATGTTAGTTCCCTCGTGGTGCTAGGATTTTTGAACCCATATTTTGTAGGGTCTGCCTGTGAGGCGATGATGTCAAGGCTTTTTCTTTTTCTTTAAATTAGCCGATCAGTGACTACTTATCTGAGTCCTAATTGTCATTGAATTTCAGCTGTACTTTTTTGTGAACTGCTGGTTGGGGACATGATAGAATCATTTGAGACATAAAAATCATTTCTCTGCCGCACTGAAGAATTTCATAGATACCATATGTGCCTCCCAGTAGAGTGTAGTTGTTTGTTGTTTCCGTTTAGTTTGTACAGTGTGACTCAGAATGTCCTAGCAGATCAGTGTGGAAGGCCAGCCACCTGGTTGTCCAATATTGGGTTTTGCTCTCCAGCTGAACCCAGAGCTCTGTTTCCTGTCCAGGTTACTAACAGTATTTGTCCAAATAATTAATCCCTTTCCAACCCAGATCCACTGACACTTCCTTTCTGAGCAGATTATGCGTTTCGACATTTGAATCAAGCCATGCTACAAAATTACTATCTAATAGCTTCTGTGCTCGCACAATAAGAGTATTAGTCAGTGTTTCCTGTTTTCATTCATGTTGAAAGTTGACTGCTGTAACCCCCACATAAAAGAGATTGCCAAGACAAATAATTGCTGTGGCACGTGCAAACATTTTCTTGCAAGCCTTTTTAAATATGCAGCTTTCAGAAGTCTACAGTGCATGCTTTTCAGGAATTCTGAATCACAGAAAGGGTACTTGCTTCGTGACTTAAGAACAAGTCTATGTTAAAATCAGTGTTAAATAATTATTCAGCCCATATCGTGTGTAAAATTAAGGACAACAAATACAACGAGGGAATAAATTGCTTATTGTGGATCACAAGGAAAACATACAGGTTTTTCTATGTTTGAAATTCTCAGCAAGTGCCACGGAAATGGAATCTGGCAATAAAAGTGGCTTGTCCCTTTCTCATACCATGACCCACTGAGACACAGCACTCCATGGAAATCATCATTTGTTGATGGCACCTTATTAAGTGGCCCTAGCTTTTGTATTTACTGATGGTACATCAGCATACCTTTCCCACACTCTCTGTTTTCCTTAGAAGCCCGATATTTGAAAATAAATAACATAAAAATGATAATATGAAGTATTTCAGGACAGTTTTCAAAGTATAAGAATTTGGTACTTTCTTCTGTTCACCCCCACCCCACCCCCGCACCCCCACATCATTTCCCTTCATATTTCCTTAGCATTTTGAAGCCACAGTCTCTGGACCTTTATTACCATGTCCTGTTTCCTTCCCTGAGGTTCTCCTTGTTACTACTTTTTATTTTCCAATTAGTCTCTTAAAACATGAATTTAAGCTTAGCTAGACTATGTAAACATTTCAGATGGTCATATCTTTATCAGATATGACAGTTACATCTTTTAGTAAAACCGTTTTGGCATTGCAGAAAAAAAGTATGATAGGGAGGTATAAGAACATTTTAAATTCTGTTTAATCCTGTTCTGTGTGTTTATCTACCTGTCTCCTTTGAGTGAGAGCCTTTAGATCATCATTGGTTCCAAGTCCCACTCTGATAGTTTCTTCATATCTTTATTAATTCATTTATATGTGGCGGGTACTGTATTAGGTCTTGGAGATACACAGATGAATGAGATATGGTCCCTGCCCTCCAAGTGAGAGATGAAACCTAAGTTGCTACATACAAAGATAGATATGGGCACCAAGCACCACGAGAAAGCAAACCAGAGGGCTAGCAGGGGCAGCTAACTCTGCATAAGAGGACCAGGGCTGTGGCCAGGAAATGGGACGTCTGACCTAAGGCCCTCCCTCGCCCATCCCCCACCTCCGTATTTCTCGTCCTGGAGAAACCTACTTGGCCCTCAGAGCCTGGCTCTCTTGTCAGCTTTCTCCAAACCTCTCGGACAAAATCTGTTCTCTCCAATGCTCTGCTCTCCAGTTATCTCAAATCCAGTAGCAGATGGTCTCTCTGCCCACATCCCTGGAATGCTTAAGGTTAGGGACCCTGAGACTGGACTTCTGCCACTGAGGAAAATGCCTGGAAGTAGCAGGAATTTGACAAATGCTTAAGAGTTGAATATGATTTCTAGCAAATGAGGAGATCTGTTCTTTTGGTGACAATGATGCAGACCATTTTTCTGAGCTCCCATTATGCACCAAAAAGCAGTAACTTAGTACTTTTTACGTGTGTCATCCACTTAGTTCTTCCAACAAAGTCACGTGAGGACTTTTGAGACTGAAATAGAGTAAATAACTCACCAAGTTTGCACAGCTGGGAGGGATTCTGGATCCCGTCTGTCTGCCTGTCTGTGGTCTCTCTTTGATTCTGACCAGCAGGACAGTCACCTGTAATCTGGCACTAATGGCCTTGCTGTCTTTTTCCCTAATGGAAGCCCAGTCTGTAATGACCTTGGACAAAGTCAACCGGATATTCCTCTTCTACAGTCCACTACACCACCACCTTGCCAAAGTTAACATTGCTTTTACCAGGGCCACCACTGGCACAGGGATCGTGACCATCAACCATCATCTCTGGTTTTGACCACTACTAATAAAATCTCTAGAATTGTCCCAAATACTGTATAGAAAGGAATGTCTTCTACTCCAGTGGTTCCCGACTCCTGGCCTGCAGACCGGTACCAGTCCGTGGCCTGTTAGGAACCGGGCCGCACAGCAGGAGGTGACCAGCAGGTGAGCTAGCAAAGCTTCATCTGTATTTGCAGCCGCTCCCCAGCGCTAGCATCACCGGTGGCCTCAGCTCCACTGCAGATCACCAGGCAGTAGATTCTCAGGAGCACCGGTCCCTGGTGCCAGAAAGGTTGAGGACCGCTTGTCTACTTCTTTAAATTGTTCTGCTACATGTCTTGTTCTTAGAAAATATAATAAAGGAAAAAATGACTTGTAGCTATACTCATTCCAAATTGAATATTTTTAAAGGGATATTTTTCAATTTGTCAAAAGCATATCAACGGTCATAAAATTCTTTAACATACTCTGACCTCATACTCTTACCCTTGGGAATTTATTCCAAGAATATAATTTAAAAGAGGTTAAAGCTCATACACACAGATATTTTGCAGCATTATTTGTATTGGAAACAAGCCAAAGGTCCAATAACAAGGAGAATAATTTATAAATCTTGGTACATCAACATAACAAAATTATAAGCTGCCACTTATAATCATAAATTTTGAAAGTTTGTAATACAGCAAGAAAATCTGTGATAATTTTAAAGTAACAGAGTGGAACTACAAAATTCTACCTATTGTATAAAAATTATATGGGCACATGAAGTACTAAAAGGAAACCATAAAGAATTAGATAAACCGTTTGGTGTGTTTAGAGTTTGAAATTATGTGTGACATTTTTGTCGTTTTTATTTCCTTAATTCTTTTTAAAATATGTGTATACAGGGAATGCTAGGGACAGAGATCTTCATTTGTTCTCAATTTAAATATTTCGTTTTGATCTCACTAAATTTTTTTACTGTAATTCCTGCCTCTGGAATTATGGTCTTGGTTGTACCGTCAGCATATACAGTAGTATATTTCATAAACATTTAGTTTCTATTACATTAATAGTATTCCTTTCCTAGAGCAGTGTGCTTCTCAAATTTTAATGGGCATTCATCTCACCTGGAGATCTTATTAAAATGCTGATTTTGACCCAATAGGTCTGGGGTAAGGCCTGAGATTCTGCATTTCTAATAAACCTCCAGGTGGCGCTGGTGCTGCTGGTCCCAGAGCGCATGCTCCTGTGTGTGTTGACGACTGCTGCTGACCCGTATCAGTGGCGTTGTCTTGGAAAGCAACATTAGACATTCTCTCTGCTTCCTCCACGCTTGTCACAGTAACAGATCTAGCAATTTGGGGCCAGGGGAGGGGATGCCGAAAGATGAGTGCTGTCGGGGAGGAAAAACTTCTCCGCTCCTCCGAATTCTTCCGGCTGATTTAAGAAGCAAATTGACATGTGACAGATTAACAGGAACAAATCAAGTTTAATTTCGTACATGCGCGGGCTCCATAAGAATATGGGGCTCACAGGCAGTCAGTTATTGGGGGTTTATATGCCATTCTGACCTAAGGAGAAGGGGCGGGAGTCTGAGACTTCAAAGGAGAGGAGAGCAGTTCACATGGGGATGGAAAAACAAATGTTTGCTGGGCCATGCAGAGACGGTGGGACGGAGAGGACTTTGGTACCCAAGCACTGTGGACTGTCCCCTACCAACCTAGCCCATATTCTTTGTAGATAGCTCTGGTGATAATGTTCTTCCTGGACAAGGCCCTTTTCTGTAAATTCTTTTAGTTCAGAGGGAAGTAAAAATCTCTTCCTGAGCCTTTTGGATCGCAGTTGTTTTAAGCTCAAAATAATCTACATGCCAGGATGGCACATTCTGGGGAGACTCGTTGTGACCCCCGATAGTGTCTCTGTGGTTGTGGAATAAAGATGGTATCATATCAAGCCTGATAATCAACCTCCTAAAGCCATTCAACTAACTTGAATTTTGTCAGTCAGGAGAAATGACCAAGTGGCACTAAAATAAATGAGTCTACGAGTCTAGGATATAAGGAGTGAGAAAGGATTTTTTATGGTAATTATGTTAGCAGTGTTCTTTGATTCAATTTGGAACCTGATTAAAAAGTTGAAAATCCCAGTTGAATAAAGACAAGCTATGTTCAGAGTTATACCAGGAAAAAAAAAAAATCAAGACTTTGGCCAAGGCACAGTGGTGTGAAGTAGAGAGCCATCTTTTTAGGGAATGTAAGGAAGCAGAACATTTTCCGCAACTCGAGGGAAATCAGATTACCTTTGCGTATGAGCAAGGTGCAGGGCTGTGTAGTAACCAGGACGTGACGGGGAATTTAAGCTCTCCTTTGAATCCGAACCGGACCGATGATTGCCAGACCCTACTATTGTTTTTAGAGGATAACAGCAACTTTCCAACTTGATTCTCCACAGTGACTGAAGCTGGCTTCGGTGCCGACATTGGCATGGAGAAATTCTTCAACATCAAGTGTCGAGCTTCTGGCTTGGTGCCCAACGTAGTCGTGTTGGTGGCAACAGTGCGAGCTCTGAAGATGCACGGAGGCGGGCCAAGTGTAAGTCTCGTACTCCCTAGTTAAAAAAAAAATGTTTTTAATTAAGATAAAGCAGAATTTAGCATTTGAAACATTGAAACCTGCTTAATAATTCCAGTCTTCTGTCATGTCTTTCTCTTTTTATATAAATCGCCATGATAGGACCCTTAGAGTTTAGTAATACTCACAAAGTTATTTCTGTGTAGCGTTTTGGAAAGGAACATAACGTAACCACTTTTTAGTCCTAAGATTCATATCTGAAACTCATATTAACATTTTATAACCCCACGGTAATGGGAAGGTAGAGGCTCTGGTTCCTGAATAGAGCACATACGGATTAGAGTGATCGCTCTTGTGAGTGAAATTATTCAGTGTTTCTACAGATAGCTTTTTGGTTCACTGATGCTACATCTCATCAGATTTCATCTAGAACTATGTTCCTTCTGTTTCTGTTTATTGTGACTTCATTCTATAATTGTTATAGCACTGGATTATGTCTAAGAGAGCTTTTCTGAGAAAACAAATTCTGTTTTAAGATTTTTAAAGACTTTCAATGTTAACTTATATTATTATATATAGAATTTATCATTTCCACAGTAAAGGTATATTGTTTTTCTTTTTTTATTTTTATGTATTCTCAAAGGAAGAATACGAACTAATATACTGATTGTTTTTGAAATAGTATAATTTGGAGTGGCTTTGTCATTTACACTATTGATATATGTTAGACAAACTGCCAGGTCTGATTGCTTAATTGGTATACTGTTTTCACAAAAAGTTACATAATTAACGACTGTTACATAACAAAACAAATAACAGGTTTGCCATCATGAAACACTTTAATGTGCATTGTTTAATCATCTTCGCAACTCCTTGTCCTAAGAGAGGCAGACATTATTTGATACTGTTTTACAGATGAGGAAGTTGAGGTTTGAAGGTTTAGGGGATGTATGGCATGTTACCAGATCAGCAGAGAGCCAGATATGAAGGCTGTCACTTAGAGACAATCCTCCTATTCTGTCCACTGTGCAGAGCTGCATGTTAATGTAGAATAAGCAGTTTCTGAACCCCAAATCCACCCGTAATACCAGACACGTGAGCACTTCATTTTAGCCTGTAGTTTCACCATTATTTCAAATGGAAGATTGACATAACACATAAAGTATTAAATCCTAAAGAGTTCTGATTTTGCTCAAAACACCACTTGTTGCTACGTAAATCACTCCTGGACTTTAGACTTTGACTCTATATACCAGCTTCTATTTTCAAAAAACTATTTCTGCCAATATAAGATGCATTTGAAATTCTTTCTCTATTTTGCACCCTGAAAATGATAAAATCGAAGGACTTTAATTCTGGAAAGGGTTGAGAGATTGTCTAGCCGGTTCAGTCTTTATAAAGATAAAGTTACTGAGATGGAGAAAGATTTGGTGGCTTGCTTATTATCGCATCTATTTAGGGACTAATCAAATGCAAATCCAGGGTCTCTTGGCTTCTAGTCTAATACTTTTTTCCACCCTGTAGTCTCTGTCTTATAACAGTTCTCTACATAATTTATAATCCTGTTCAGTTCATCTTCATGTATGTGCTCTGTTTTACAATGGCTGCATTTTCTGCTCACTTCCATCTTGCACTCGAAGCCATGGTTCCATGCCAGCGATGACTGTAACAGGGCTCAAGCTTAATAGGCCCAGAAAAACGTGGAGGATAATAAAATGGGAGGATCAGGAAGCCGGGAGAGGCTCCAGTAGCACCTTCTGCGTCATATTTTATGAATGTCTATACGTATATCTCCCTTCTCGACTTCGAATTCCTTGAGATTAAGGACTGTGTCTTATTAATTTGTATATCCCTAGTGCCTGGCATAGTCTGTATCCAGGAAATGTTTTCCATAATTGAATAATAAATGAGCTTTCATCTTCTTAATCCTCTATTTCATATTATCCATCTCGGTGTCATTCCTTCTTTCTTGAATCAACTTTGCGGTAACGTTTTTGATCCATTGTAATTTCTGCTTCCTTTGCACAAATAACCGTGGCTGCGTCTTATGTTTATTTAGCTTGATTTTTTTTTCCATAATTTGTGCAGTGGAAAATCCCGTGACCCTTGAACTTGCCCATTTTAGCCCCAATCATTTTAAATTTATATCCTGTCTTCCAAAGTACTGACCGTTCTTGGTGCAATATAAGAACTAATATTCTGTTATACTTTTTAATCCATGTTTTTATTTCACAATTAGTTCTGTAAACCCATTGTGTTAACAAGGGCTCTCTAGAACCAATAAGATGTGTATTTACATAAAAGTATTTATTGTAAGGAATTGGCTCATATAGTTATGGAGGCTGACAAGTCTAAAATATGTCGAGTGAGCCAGCAGGCTAGAGACTCAGGAGAGCCAGATATTCCAGTCCTGATGTAAAGGCAATCCGCAGGAGAATTTTCTCTCGCAGAGAGTCTCTGTGTTCTAGTCAGACATTTCAACTGATTGGATGTGGCCCACCAAAAGGATGGGGGGCAATCTGCTTTACTGAGAGTGCACCAATTTAAATATTATTCTCATTCAAAGAATGCCCTCACAGATACACCCCAAATAATGTTTGACCGAATATTTCGGCACCCTGTGCCCCAAACTGACACACAGAATTAACCATGATACCCATTATTATTGATTTTTAGTGTGTGGTGCAATGACTAGTTGGAATTGCATTTTTTTCTATGTTAGTAACCAGTTGGCCTAACATTACTTATTTAAATAGTCCCTCCTTCTGATCTTCAATCAATCTCTTCATTGATTTAGGTCTTTTAATTGTATTTTAATAAAGACTTACTGTTTATTCCGCAAAGGGCTTCTGCATTCTTTCATAGATTTTTCTTGCGTACTTTTATATTTTTAAAAAGTTTGACAAGAATCTTATATATTGCTTTTATATACAATGACCTCTCTAAATTCTTTTTCTTAGTCGAGGTGTAATGGACACATAACATTATATTGAAAAATTATCATAATAAGCTCAGCAATACTTTGTTGGATTTTTAATCTAGCCTTTTAGTTGTTCCAATTGAAAAGTTCACTCAGCGTTTTAGTCTACACTACTGCTAGAAAAACCCATCTGAAAATACCTGGTTTTCACACGCTATCAAAAACAATGTCACAGAGGTAACTTCTTTTTAAAGGATTTCTAACATTCTAATATTCCCTCTTCCACTGAGAGGAGATTAAGCCACCACATCCTCAGTGAATGAAAATGTTTTCTAGTGTTTCTCACCAAAATGAGTAGCAGGCCATCGACAAAAACAGTGTGGGATTGTAGAAAGGTACTAAATTGGGGTTTCAGAACCCTATTGCATTCAAGTCCATGTTCAGCCTCTCGCCTGCTCTGTGACCTTGGAAAGACACTTGCCTTCTTTCAGCTTTGGGTTCCTCATCTTTAAACTGCCCTGCCAGCCTCATACAGCCAAAAAAAGGGGGAAAGTAATGGCATTACTTTAAAATGATTTAGAATTTATTTAGAAATGATGATGCACTCTGTATAAATTGGGTATTAATTATATTATAAATTCCATTTTATGCTAGGATAATGGGCAACAGTACAAAAGTTCTCAATATTGGTTCAAATTAGAATTGCCTGGAGAAGTATTTAAACATTATTGACCCGGGGTCTCGCTCCCAGAAATCCTGCTTTAATTGGTCTGGGTGGAGCCCAGATATCAGTGTTTTTTCAAAGCTTCCCACAAGACTATGTTCAGCCAGAGCTGCCATTTACTTGTTTAAAAGTACAAAACGTGCTTTCAAGTGTACCGTCTCCCAAAGTGAGTATGATTTGTTTTTCTTCCAAATCTTGATCAATTAGAGTAAGCATTTTAACGAAGTTATTCTTAATTTTGTCTCTTATCTCAGGTAACTGCTGGTGTCCCTCTTAAGAAAGAATATACTGAGGAGGTAAGAGTGACTGTTTTCAAGGCTTAAGTGAAGAATCATTCAGACCCAGTTAACCACCGGCATATAGCTGAAATTCAGTGGATGAGTCCACCCTCAGGGACCTCTGGGAATGGTGCTTTTCTAATAATCCTAGAGGAAATGGTCAGGGGCGGGGATACAGTTCATTCAGTTAACTCTTCAATCTTGAGAAATACCAGCCGTGGTCTTCACCTACTGTTTCCTACCCACCCCCCAACCCCGCCCCCAGCTCACGGTGTCCAGCACCAAAACAAACATAAAGCTTATACCCATGTATTCTTTTGAGGTGGAAAACATGACTTTTGGAGGATATACAGTTAGCCTATGACTTGCATGAGCTACTGACTCCCTTCTGTAAATATTTAGATGTACTGACAACAGTACCTCTTAACTCCTACAGGTGGCACCAGGGGCTCAAGCAGGGAGTCGCTGGGCAGTGCCCCCGCCGCCCCCGCCCGCCCTCCTGGGCCTTGTGCCTTCTTGTCTGCCAGCCTGCAGGGCATGGGCACATTGCTAATGTCCTAGCCACTAGCCAGCTGCAGAAATCACTGCCTGGCTCAAGACCCAAATATGCCATTGGATGCCAAACTTGCCACAGTGGCCCTGCCAGTTTAGTTTGGCAGGTGTGGCGGGAAGCGGTACAGGAGGGTCTGGTTTTCTTACAGAACATCCAGCTGGTGGCGGACGGCTGCTGTAACCTCCAGAAGCAGATTCAGATCGCTCAGCTCTTTGGGGTCCCCGTCGTCGTGGCTCTGAATGTCTTCAAGTAAGTCAGCCTCCTACTTTAAATGCGGCCATCGCGCTGGGCCACCCCATAAACCAGATTTGTGTCTTGGGGATGTTTGGTCTTTTCTCTATGTCTATATACTTATATACTTATATACTATATAGACATAGTTTGCTCTTTCTGTTGGTTTGGTTTGGTTTGGTTTGGTTTGGTTTGGTTTGGTTTGGTTTGGTTTGGTTTGGTTTGGTTGGTTTAGTTGATTTCATTTCATGAGAGCATTCTCAAGTATTACTAGAGAATGAGAAATTGTATAAGTGACTTACTATCTCTTTAGCTTTTTCTTCTTTTTTTTTTTTTTTTAATTTTACCCACCATTTCTGTCTGAAAGACTGTGGATGATCAAAGGGATATGTTATGGAATTTTCTCAAGAAAACTCTTAACAACTTGAAATATTCGAGTCATGTTGGAGAGGATTTTTTCCCCCATGCTTTTATTTAAGTCTGATTTATTTAAACACGATGTAACCACTTTTGATGTTTAAAATATATTCAGTGTTAGGGAGCAAAGTTCTGTATAAACAGTTAGTCTTTCTTTAAAAACATCACTAAATGAACACAGATGCAAAACCACAAACGTTTTCATCACTAGGACCGACACCCGCGCCGAGATTGACTTAGTGTGTGAGCTTGCGAAGCGGGCTGGCGCCTTCGATGCTGTCCCCTGCCATCACTGGTCGATTGGTGGGAAAGGGTCGGTGGACCTGGCTTGGGCTGTGAGAGAAGCTGCAAGTAAGAGAAGTCGTTTTCAGTTCCTGTATGATGTTCAGGTAAGGTCCCACAGTGGGAAGCAGTGATAAGGGTGGCTAACATTTCCTGCACCTGAACTGTGAGCCTGGCCAGTGCTGAAAGCTTTTGCATAGCTTTCCCCATTTAATCCTCAACGACAACCCACAAGCAGATAAGGAGGCGGAAGGAAAGAGAGGCTAAGCCATCTGACAAGGCCACGTTACCAAGGACCGCCCAGCTCCTTGCCCCAAAGCCGGTGCTTTTGAAGGCTACACTCTATTTCCAAATAGCAAGCGTCAGTAAGGAGGGGCCTTGGAGAATCACGGTCAACACAGTTTGCACAGAAACAAGACTTTTGAGCAACTTCGTAAGGCTTATGAAGTCATGGGCCATATTTTCTTTGTCCATTTCTGCTGTAGATCTTTTCCCTCATTTTGGGAAAAGCTCATTTCCTGAGCTATGTCTAGTATATTTTTTTAAATGTTTTAATTATAAAATACCCGTAACAAAATTTACCATCTTTACCATTTTTAGGTGTACAGTTCCGCAGTATTAACTACTTTCACATTGTTGTCCAACCCCCATCCCTCTCTGTGGCTCTTTTTATCTTGTAAAACCAGAACCCTGTCCCCACTAAACAGTACGTCCCCATTCCCCATTCCCGTCTGGCCCTGGCGGCCACCACGCTGCTTCCATGGCCACGAGCGTGACTGCGTATCTCATGAGTAAAACCATGCGGCGTTCGTCTTTTTGCGACTGGCTTATTCACTGTCTGTTTTGGGCTACTGTAGCAGAATACCACAGACTGGGTGCTTATAAACGGGAATTTATTTCTCACAGTTTTGGAGGCTGGAAAGTCTGAGATCGAGGTGCTGGCACGTTCAATGTCCGGCGAGGGTGTTCTCACGGCATCCTCACTTGGTGGCCGTGGTGAGGGGTCTCTGTAGCGGCTCTTTCATAAGGACATTAACTCCATTCGTGACGGCTCTGCCTTCATGGCCTAATCACCCCCAGAGTCCCCACCCCTAATTCTACTACCTTGGGGATTAAACTTAAACACATGAATTTCAGGGGATCTTATTCAGTCTAAAGCATTCACTTAACATAATGTCGTCAAGATTCATTCATGTTATTGCATATGTCAGAATTTTCTTTCTTTTTAAAGCCAAATAATGTTCCATTTATGCGTATACCACATTTTGTTTATCCATTCATCCGTGGCTGTCCACCTAGGTTGCTTTTACTCTTGGCTATTGTAAATGACGCTGCTATGAACATGTGTATAAAAATACTTCTTCCTTACTCTGCTTTCAATTCTTTGGGGTATATACCCAGACATAGAATTGCTAGATCATCTGGTATATTTTTAAATGTATCTGGATAATGAGCCTTCACTAAGGAAACCCGAACCTCCTAGGACCTCATGCTTGTCCTCAGTTTACCCCCGTAAACATCTCTGCTCTGACTGTTGGATTTGTCCCCAAAGGTCAGCCTCGAGCTGATTGCTTCTTCTCTATCCCTCCGTCCCTCACAAATTCTGTTGGTCTCTCAGACGTCACATCATTCCTCTTTCCTTTTCATATGGCAGAGACCAAAAGCGTGAGTGGAGAGAGGGCGAAACCGCGTACCCTGTAAGTCTGGAGTCACATCAACGAGATCATGGTGTTGACTCTATTGTGAAGGCCCCTCTGGAGGAGAGCTTTTTGAGTGCCAGGCGTAATGGGCACTTTGTACATGTTAACTTCTTTAATCCTAACATCCCCCTTAGGGAGGAATTGCTGCCATCCCACTCCCCATTTTATAGATAAGGAAACTAAAACAGAAAGAGATCAAGTAACCTGCTCAGCGTCCCATAGCCAGGAAGAGGCGGAGTTGGGAGGGTATACAAAAAGATGGAGGCCATTATCTTGCTCTGCCCTTCAGAATTCAGTACTGTGTTCAAGTGTTGGGGGGGGACACTACTTAAAGGGACAGTAACTGCGTGACCCACCTGAAGAGGAAATGTGAGTGATGGGCACGGAATCTATGCCAAGTGAGAGAGATCGTAGGCACTCAGTAAATATTCGTGCAAAGAAAGACTTCAGGAATGAATTGGGGCAATTAGCCCAGAACGGAGTTTGTTGTGTTGTAAAGCCATTTTATGAACGAAAGACTAGAATATTCTGGGTTACAGAGGTGGTAGAGATCAATAGGAGGGAGACTCGGGTTCGACATGAAGAAATATACCCTAATTAGAAGCTGCACGTTCTTCGCCCTGGGGATGTTAAGCGTGAGAAAGACGCAGCCCTGCAGTGGGCACGTCAGGCGTGTTGAAGCCAGTCAGTTGGTGGCTGACCGCAGTGATCTCATATTCCCCCCTGCACCTTGCTGCCCAGAGGAATCTTGCCGGGGTGTCCACAGCGTCCAGCACAGTCCCAGCCCTTTACACAAACCCCCATCAGGGAACTCACTCTCCCTGGCCTGCTCCCAGTGTCTCAGACCATTGCCACATGATCGTGAAGCACCC
Organism: Pteropus medius; assembly: GCF_902729225.1. NCBI lineage: Eukaryota > Metazoa > Chordata > Mammalia > Chiroptera > Pteropodidae > Pteropus > Pteropus medius. Next base: position 1,358,756 of record NW_024353790.1, on the reverse strand, counting down.
CACTGAGTGGCAAAAGCAGTGGTTTTTAATAACTGATTTCATAAAGTGTGTCTTTTTCAAGAGAACCATCCCAGATGAAAAGGTCAGTAAATAGAAGAAATGTTTCTGAGTTATGCTGTCTCATACATGCGTACTCAACCTAAGATGAACCCTCTTCGTTTCCACCGATACCTTAATTTTTTTTTTTCCTGAATTTTCATTCTTCATGGAGATAATGCTGTTAAAAATGTCTGCTTCTCTGTGGAAAGTGGGAAAATTTATAATACTGTGGTCTGAAGTCCTATAGTTGATAGGTGGCCTCGAGGCCAGAATTCTTGCCTCCATTGCCAACTTACTCTGCTCCGTTTTCTTGTGATACAGAAATTAGATTCGAGCTGCATAATTGCTTATTAGATAATCAGCTTCTTGCTGCATGACAGTTTGTGCAGAGCTGTTGCTGCTCTGGCCGCTTCGTACCGCCTCCCTTGTAGCCGTGACCTTCACACTGGCAAGACGATGGTAGATGACATGAGCCCATTACAGTTTTCTCTCGTAACCCTGTAGAAATCGGAATTCGTTGGTGCAGTCAGTAACAGAGCTCACACTTTCTTTTTTCCTCATTTCCTGCATAGTCGGTGCTGATGGACTGAGTAACGGTTTTCTCGAAACCTTTTCTGTTCCCTTTCTTTTTCCCCCACGACTGACCTTTGGCGGTCGGCAGCTTGGTAGGTGTGGGATTGCTCTACAGGAAGAAAGAAGGGTTGAAATGTTTTTGGATGAATCACGCTGCTGCCTTTACTCCTCGGTGCAAACTGGGCTTCTGTGTGCCTTTTGCGACCTCCCCCGACTCTAGGCCACCAAGAATGCATTCAGTACTGGATTGATGGCGTCTAATTTCCTGCTCCACCCCCACCCCAGTCTTGTGTTACAGAAGAAAGACACCTGAGATCGATCACTTAGAGGAAGTTGAAATAGAGTGGGAGCACGAGGCATGATTGCTTTCAGGGTGGGGGAAAGAAATCATCTCAAAACCCCCATGGAAAGAGGAACAGCTGGAGAGAAATAGAAATGACTGACCTCAGAGACACGGAGCCCAGACAGCAGCTGGTCGGTCGCAAGGCTTGATGGTGCAGACCAGCCCGCAGTCAGAGCAAGAAACCAGCTTCACTGCTGACTTGGGGTCTCTGCTAAACTTTATAGAAAATTGAGTTAAGCAGCCACTGTTCTCTAGAGAACAATTCTGCACTTTTTTTTTTTTTACAGGAGTAGCTTCTAATTCAAGAATAGGCAACTTTTGATTAGGGTACTGGAGGCAGCTGTTGATTAACTTAGAATGATAATTCAAAAAAAATATGGAATAAGATGCAGTGGCCTAATTGTTCATAGGAAGTTTATCATGTGCGAATTAATATATTTAAATCTGAAATACAATGCATCATTTCCTTTCAGCATTTTAAGATGATCACAGCCCCCTTTAAGAAGCTGCTTATAGTCCCCCAATAAATCATCTTCTCTTTGACTTTTCCTTTTCTATTATTTTAACAATTATATCTTTATGGTTGACTAATATAACATCACCATATCTGCAGGCACACGGGAAAATAGTTTTTAAAGAAAGAAAAACTAATCTGTATTTACACTTTATTAACTAACATCCCTTTTCCATACATTATTTCAAGCATATCTCACCCATTCACATGGGGTATGCATTATAGAGCAGAAACGAATTCAGAGACAGTGAGGGACTTACCCCATAACAAATGGGCACTTGAGGGAAGAAGTAACATATTGTAATTAAAAGGATAAAGCTTTCTTTTTATTATCCAATGTCACCTCAATTAATTTTTAAGAATAAAAAAGGATAAAAGCCTTGGGATCATGCAGAATTGAATTAAAATCTTGACGAGGCCTCCTGCTACGGATAAAAATTTGGGCAAGTTAACTCATGTCTGAGCCTTATCTATAAAATAGTGTCTTCACCTGGTTGCCAAGAGAACCAAATGAAAAGTCTCAAGAGTCAAATGCGGGGACGCAGGAAGCTGGCAGTCAATGAGAGGGCTTCCTGAACTGACTTGCAAAAATTACCTTGTAACTCAGGTAACTTTGCCAGACTCTAGAGCTGGTTTCCTGTCCAAGTGGGTTAAAACCAGGCATTAGAAGCCAAGGCTTCTCGTGCACCAAGAAAGAAGGGCACCAACCAAATTAAAGCAAGACATTTAGCGTTCTTTCTACGTTAGAATTTAGAACCACTAGCGATATAATAAAAAAACTCAGTCGCTTTCGCAAAGGTCGTGTGGCACTGAAAGTCAGCTTGCAACTCAGTCTGAATATTGTTTGTTAAATCAGGAGTTGAGATTAAAAATCATCTCGATATCCTTCCTCTAGCCTTGCAAACATTTTGAGGTGTAACCTTGACAGCAAGAGAGGATAGTGTTTGTTTTTATTAAAAGGTCTTTCCTGTTCTTTGTGTGAAGGCTTTCTCTTGATCACAGCGGGGCTGGATGAAAGGAGATCAGAACAGACCTGGAGGCCTCGGCCAAGGGCCACAGCCAGCACCCGGATTTCTGAGCTATTGTACTTTCACTGCCTGAAAGTTTAAGAGCCTTTTCTCCCCTGCTGGTCTTTTTAAGGCAGGAGTTTGGGGGTTAGTTGTTTTTTTTTTGTCGTAGTTGTTGCTGTTGATTATTGAGGAATTATTTTATATTTCTTAACAATTCAAGCTTCAACATGTGCCAGTTGGTGGGGTTTCAAGAGTTATCCTTTAATTTGTAGCCAGAGCCTCATATTTTAAATAAATAGATAAGTATGCATTCATATAAATACTTGTAAGGTATATATATATATATATATATATATATATATATATATATATATATTGTGTGTGTGTGTGTGTGTGTGTATATAGTGTTTTTGATTGTGATGAATATATACCTAATCTGAAAATGCCCACTTTAATCATTTTTAAATGCACAGTTCTATCGTATTAAGTCTATTCACACCGTATATATAGTTATAATTAATAAAATGTTAAAACTTCAAATGATGTTTATGCATATTTCTGTATGTCTTTTATATTCACAATAGTTGCAAAGACATACTCCGAGGAATGCTCCACATTCCCACCTCAGCCCAACAGCACCCTTCCGCAAACACACCTCAGGTCTCTGTCAAAGGTAGATTCTTGGCTTCCGGGTCCTCCCAAGGCTCCTTGGGCCTGCCATGAATCACTCACCTCCTTGGCCTGCCGTCTGCCCCACTCACCTGTTTTTGACAGGCTTCGTGCGCTCGCACCCTACTGCTAGAACCCGCCCAGCGTCCTCAGCCCTGTGTGAGTCAGGCACAGCGTGCCCCAGCTAGAAATAGCACCCGATGAGAAAGAAACAGTGGCCTATATCTGTTTCACTGTGCGTGTCACAAGGATTCCTGTGATTTCATTTAAGTGCTTCCTTCTAACATGAAAAATGAGATGTCACTATGATGGAAGTTGTTAGAAATGGGTTATTTCATCTAAAATTATAGACCAGTCCAGAAAGACCGAGGGATATAAAATGAGCCGTCAGTGTCCCACCATGCTAGCCACGTACCTTCCCCCACCACTCCGTCCACCCCCCCCGGCCTTTCGGACTTCATTTCAGACTTAAGTTCCATCAGGGGCCCATCTGCTGTGGGGTAAGTCCCTCACTGTCTCTGAATTTGTTTCTGCTCTATATATACTGCATACCGCATGCGACCAGGTGAGATGTGCCGGAACCTAAGTTCCATCAGACCGTTCTGTAGGAGCCTTATCCCACTCCTCCAATGAGAGACGAGCACTGAGGGGCATCATTGAACTGCTGTCGCAGACATTCTCGTTAAAGGCACCACACGTAACAGACCACTTCAGAAGAGGACACTACATTACCGCCACAGGATTAGGGGGAAAACACTCGAAACAGCGCAGGCTTCTAATTGCCCCAGTATCTGAAAGGTTGGGTATTTGTCTTAGTAAGATCTTTTTTTTTTTTTTTTAATCAGGAAACGCTATCTTTTTCCTTTCGTGAAAGTAGTTTACTCGGTTCTCGAGTGAGACTTCTAGACCAAAAGTGTTTTTTCCCTTCGGGAGAGCATCTCCAGTAGGTCAGTGAGGGGAATATGCTGCTGTACAATCAAGAAAAAGAGCCACATGTAAAACACAAGGGCTCCTTACACGTGAAAATAAAACCCGGGTGGTACCTTGTGGCGTTCACATGGCCCGTATAACACATTGGAGTTTACTAAGTAAGGTTTGTGGGGATAGTAAGCAGCAGATCAGTTATAAAAATACATGCACGTTAGTGGGCCAGGCGGAGTGCTCGGCCCTCGAGCAGCCCTGCCCCCTCATTTGGGAGAGAAGAGACCGTTAACATCACCTATTCCTGTCCCTTTTTTCCTTTGATGTCGCGGTGACGTTCCGTTTGAGAGCATGAGAGATCACCCTCGTGAATTCCTCACGGTCACCGTTTCGCATGCACAAATGCAGACTTTCTGGCAATGAGCCTTTTCTCCTTTCTCAGACCTTGGCTGTCTCCACCTCACATCCTGGCGGCCCCGGGAGAATGACGTCCCTCTGGGCATCTTCTGGGTGAACCTGCTGCCTGGGGCCAGCGAGCCCGCAGAGATGGCCGCCTGGCGGCCAGCTCGTGGAAGTCGGCACGTACACCTTCGGTAGCTCAGATGTACTGGTTTCCAGCCAAGGACATGCTTTGTGTCGAAGATACTGGGTCTGTTGTTCTCAGCAGCAACATAGAGCTGCTCCTGTGACACAGGGGACATGTCATAATGAACCCCTTGCACCTTGTTCGTGCTCGGTATAAATGAACAGCGATGGTTTCACGTTATACCTTTTTCATTTAAAGGACAGGAAAAGCTATTGACCACACTACACTCGTAGATCATTTAAAATTTATGCTTCATTTAAAATACAAAATACAAATTGAAATAATTACTGTGTCAGATGTCTGTTCAACTTACAAGTTTATTAATTGATCCTTCTCTTTAAATAAATTATGGGCATCGGAATACATTTCGCCGATATCACAGCATAAGGACATTTAACATCTATGAATTCTGTGGCCTTGTGAAACAAAAGAACGATGTAGCTTTAGTTCAGTTTTGCCGCTAAAGAAACAGCAGCGTGTTCCAACACTTATTGAAAGAAAGTGAAGTGTGGACAGTATTGTGCAGTGTTTTCATGGGTCTTCTAGGACACTTTCAGAGCTGCTGACTATACAGCCTGTCTTGCAAGTAGAATGAGATGCCACCGTATTATAAAATCTTCATACTTCCTTATTTTCTTCGATTCTAGCAGCTTTGGCTTTAACTTCTGTTCTATTTCACTTCATGTTTGATTTCCCTTTATTTCTGTCCATTTTCAAGATAATTTAAAATTTAAGTAGCTCCTTTTCTGGAATTTGTAGATCGATTTATTTGACTTAAAAAGCAGATCTTTAATTTAATCATTTCATTTCATTTCGTAATGATTCCAGCAGACTTTCCCAGACATTTTCAAGAATGATAAACTATCTAACTTGGAGTAGCTCGGCTTCTATGAGCCTGGATTGCCACATCTACAAAATGACTGTGATGAAGCATGAAGGCCACCACATCTTTCAACTTACCTTTAAGGTGTCACTCTGCTGGCCTTTATGGTGTACCTACTATGCCAGAGACTTGTACGACAGTATAACAATTGGTCATAGTTATTTTCTGTGCTGCGCCACTGGTCACAGGTGGCTATATAAATTAACTAAACTTTAAGAATTTATTTCCTCAGTTGCCCTAGTCACATTTCAACTGCTTAATACCCACATGAGGCTAGTGGAACCCACAAAGTTTCCACTGGACATACGTTTAAGAGGTTTGAGAGGGAATTAATGTAGAATATATTCACAGTTATAGTCTCGGTGAAGACGAAGACTTAACAGTGTTAGTTCAAAAATGATCAAAGACACTGGTATAGATGCTTCATGGAGTAGCTTATACATATGTTAAGCGATTGTGGATAATACAAATGGAATAGTCACTATTTCCAGAATAAGCCTTGTTTGCCGCCATTCACACCTTCACTTGTGCTTTTCCCCTTGTGTGGAATAATCTTTTCTTTCATTCTTATTAAAATCATGTCCTTCAAGCACTATTCAAGGCCCTTTTTTCATGGCTTGCCAGCTTTTGCTGATTTCCATGCCTTCCCCAGCAATCTGTGTTCTCTCTCCTTTAATGGAACGTTCACTCAGAACCTTATCACACACTCTGTCCTGTCATACGTGTTCACTGTACCGTCGTCCCCTCTCCATCACAGGGTCTTTGCACGCTGCGACATCTTGCAAGTTCTGGCCATAGATGGTTATTTTAGTCATTCAGCAGTCATGAAATACCTGCTATGTACAAGCCGCTCTCCTAGACACTAGGGGTGTGAGGATGGAAGATTGTGGTAAATAAATAAATGAGTAAACATTTACGGAGTCAGGGGAAAGCCAGGGATGATCAATGCATAAACTCATAATTTATTTTATCATTTTATTTGTTTTATAAAATCTACCATTTACCAAAGAGAACTAATATCAAGTTCAGATCAAGATCATTGGACTGAGCTTGGCTTTTTTTTTTTTCTTCAACGATTACACTTCTCCCCAAAAATCAAGCAGAGAGACAGCAGGAAGTTCCTTGCCTGCAGACAAAATATAAATAGATCGTTTGCAATAGGAGCCACCTTATCTGGGCAGTTTTTAGTTTTTATATCAAACCCAAAAAATATGTTAACTGAGATGTTCTTTTTATTTATTTTCTTGTACACAAGAGCAAAAAAGAAAAATTATAATAGGACTCCCAAGAGAACTTTGGTCTTGGGATTTCTAGTTACATTATTTATTCAGCACATTATTTATTCAGCATGGGGCTGCAGGACACACGCCCAGGGTGCTGATGGTGCATTCCCCTATGCTGGCATTGAAAGGCAATCGGAGAGCATTCTCATCTCCAGGGTTGGTGAGGTTCTGGTCAGGGCATCAGAAGTGCAGAATGCCAGGGGGTCAGGTCAGCAGTGGTGCCTGTCAGGAAGCACATGGCTCGGGCGCTGAGGGTGAGCAGAAACAGGCTCTCGGACTGGGATTCATGCCACTGACCCCTTCCTGCTTTCCTGCACTGCCTTCTGTTTGGGTCATCTGTCGTGTGTGGGAGGTTGCAGTTTTCCTACAGGAAATAAAACCACAACTACACAGTTCACAAAGTCAGCCTGGCACCTGCTAGAAATTCCCAAAACACTTTCAAATAAACATTAGCAAGGAAGACAGTTTGGTTGTTGACAAGAAATTTATATTTCCTTATGCCCGAAAAAATTCAGAGTCAGATTCTCCAAAAGATATTTGTCCAGCCATGTTACAGCAGCCAAAGGGTGGACATAATCAAAGTGTCCATTAATGGATGGATGAATGGACTTTAAAAAGACGATGAAAAATTCAGCCTTAAAAAGGAAAGAAATTCAGGTACATGCTACAACATAGATGAATCTTAAGGACATTATGCTAAATGAAATAAGCCAGAAGCAAAGAGACAAATATTATATGATTTCATTTATATAGGGTACCCGGAGTAGACAGATTGATAGAGATAGAAAGTAGAATGGTGCTTGCCAGGGCTGAGGGGTGAGGATTTGGAGTTGAATGTGGACAGAGTTTCAGTTTTCCAAGATGGAAAGACTTCTGAAGATTGGATTTACAACGGCATGAATGTATTTAAAAATATGGAGCTGTACACTCAAAAATGAGTAAGACGGTAAATTTTACGTTATGTATATTTACCACAATTAAAATTAAATACATATTTCTCGAAACAAAATATTTTCGTGTTTAAAACCTAATACTAAATCAATTAAGTACGCTAATTTCTTCACATTTTTTATTCACTATTACTTTGTTCCCATGCGAATTCTTCTTTATCATCTTAATAGAAAAGGTCACACACACTGACTTCATTTTCATATCATAGAGTTCAATAATAGGCATTCCATTCATTAAATAAGTTACAAGTAATAATATCTATTTTGTTGTCATTTTGTTTTACTTCCAGAGAAAACATCATTCTTTTAAACAACCCTGTCACCCTCACTCCATAATAACATTACTCAGGGTTTGTATAGCGTGACATATCCAACACATTTTCTCTACTTTGCCTCCATACTTGCAATAAAACAGTGTAGAATATTCACAACCCCATCTCAGGAGCGAGGAAACAGATTTAGAAAGGGTGCATGATTTAACCAGATAACATGAAGAGGCAGTGTTCTTTCTTAGCCTTCCTGCCCCGTAATAGCCACCCAGCTGTGCTGCTGTACCCGTGGAGGTTGGGATGGCCAAGGGGGTGAGTGAGGCACAGACGGAGACTAGGTTCAGTGGGGACACTGCCTGTGTCCCAGGACCCGTTTTCACACTGTCTGGGGAACACAGTATCCTGAGAACTGATTTACCTGACAAAGCCTGTCACTGTACTTGCTGTGTGGGTGCTAGAAATATCTTCCAGCTTCCTAGTAACTTACTTCATAAAAGGGGCTGCTCCTTGCAAGCCATTTATTGACCAACAGAAAAGATCATGTTAGCTTAAGTGCAGCGTCCATAGCAAGCCCTTCGGTGCCCGTCTACTGAAGATGCTGATGAGTGAGATCGAAGGTTCATGTAAAAAGTCCTCTCTCAGTGACATCTTCAGCACATCGCTACCCAAACTTTCTTATTGCCTTCTGTAACTATTGCACCACATGGGATTCATGTTTGGTCGATAAATTTAGAAATAGTCATTCATTTGTTCAGCTGTATATTGAGGGTGTGCTACATACTCCAGGCGCCGTGTTATATCTCACCTCTGAGCGAGCAAAAAGTGGTCCTTGACCTCCAACAGTTTATAGGCCGGTCTTAATTCTTCAGCTCGTGAGAGCATCACATCATTTACATGAGACGTTACCCTCCGAGTTATCCCTCTAGCTCAGCCTCAACTTTGTACTCATACAGTACTTTTTTCTACAATATTCATGGCACCACGCCCAGCTGATACTGAATGCTCCCAGAGAGTGAACACGTCACTGCTGAGTGAGGCAGCTCTGGTTATTAGAGCTTTTCCTTAAACATTAAGCTAAAAATTACCTCTAGTTTCTGTCCTCATTTCACATTCTACCTTTCTGGAAGACAGAGGTCATTTCTTTCTAGAGTTGTCTCTTCAAGAGGTGGAGATTCTTCTCCAGTTTCTCCTATGGCATGGTTTACAAAAGGCCCCTTGCCATCTGGTAGATTTCCGTGTCGGGCTTTGATCCCAGGACTGTTACCACGTGAGGTCTATCAGGGCGCCCTAAGATAGCATGAGCTTTGCCTACAGCCGCTTATTACCAAGCCCCGTTGAACCTCTGGTCCTGTGTAACAACACTCAGGTAAAGGCATATCACGGGCATCTTGACATCCGGGATAGGTAAAGACTTCCCGGAGAAGCTGGCCTTTAAGAGAGAGTTCAGAGAGCTCGGAGTTTTAGCAGAGACGCAGAGACTGATCTTTGAAGATTACAAGGGCAGAGGCAATATGCTCAGAGCCTGGAAGCAAGAAGGTGGGGGAAATTTAAAGATCTGAGAACTTATCTGGTGATGCTTCAGAGCAGCCCAGATCATACAGATGCTTCAGTGTCATAACCAGATTTTGTTCTTCGATAGGCTATGGGAAGCTGAAGATTTTTGAGTTTTTCTTAGGTACATTTTAGGAAGGTTAGATTTGTGATAGAGTGAAGGGTGTATTAGAAGTGAAGAGGCCACTTAGGAAGATTTCATGGTAGGTTAAACCATTAGCATCTCAACCAAAAGCACTTAGAAGGAAAATTTTCCCCATATCCTCACCTATACCTGTATTCTCATACTTCTCAGTGTTGCTAATCTAATGGGTATGAATTGGTTTTTCATTATTTTAATTTACATTTCTTGATTACTAATGAGATTGGGCATTTTTCCATATTGGTTATTAGTCACTCCTCTTGCCCAGCATTAAATATTCGTTTGTCTTTCTCTTGATTTGTGGGAGGTTTTTTATCCATGATAGTGACTAATCTTTTGACTTCTAAGTATTTGCATCTATCTTCTCCCAGACTCTTCTCAGTCCTTTAACCTTATTTACAGTGTCTTTTTTTTATGCAAGAACTTGTAAATTTTCATGCTGTCAAATCTATAAGTCATTTCCTTTAGGGTATATGTTGTACTTTAAGAAATTGTTTTCCTTCCTTAAGATCATAGAGTTCTCCGGTTTTCTTCCAATATTTACAGTTTTAATTTTGAAGTTTATGCCTTTGTTACATACTGGATTTATTTGGGGGCCCGGCATGTGGTAAGAATCTAATTTTATTTCTCTCCAGCCGGAAGTCAGTTGGGTAGTCAGCCATTGGCCTGTTTTGTGCCATTTCTAGCTCTATACGGTCCCACACCTGCTGAGATGTCTTTCTTGGTTCCTTCTCATCTTCCATTGATTGATTCATCTACTCCTGTGCCAGTACCACCTGGAATTACTTAGCGTAGTCTTGCACTATGATTGATACCCGGTAAGGCAAGTCCTCTTATCTTCGTTCTTTTGGTTTTATTTATTTTTGAAGTCATCTTACCTATTTACGCCATTACTCTTCATGAGGAATTTTAGAATTCGTTGGCCAGGTAACCAAAAGTGCTCTTGGGATTTTCACTGGAACTGTACTGAACTAATATAATAGACTGTTTGTGAGAACTGACATCTGAACATCTGTACAGCCTTGTCCATGAACAAAGTATTTCTCTCCAATGATTCAGAGCCTCTTTTATGTCCTTCATTGAAAGACGACGACTTGCACCTTCATTTCTTTTTTATTTGTCGAAACATCCAATATTTAAGTTTCAGACCACAGAACAACTCCACAGTAATAAAACCTACAGTAATGAAAAACACATTTTAAAGCAGTTTGGGGTTCTATCAGCTTGGGAGGGTGGATTCGCATTTATTTTCTTCTGTCGAATAATTGTCCTTCCTATGTATATCATCAAGTAATTCATACAAACGTACCATTTGCCATTGCCAAGCAAAGTCCTTGAGGCTTCCGGTCCTTGGGCGATGTCCATTTATTCCATCAGCACGTGGCCCAGCACCTCCCCACCCGAGTAAATTCACTTACGGCGTTATGCCCATGTATTTTCTACCCTCCGCAAAATTGTGAACGATTTTGCCAAATGCTTTGCTTACGTCAAAAATCACTTTATCAGTGACATATTCCTTTCCTAATCAACTGTTCTTGTTTCTTAAGATTACTTTTAGTATTTCACCAACAATCTGCATCCACGTTTTCCATTTAGCATTACGGAAGATTTTTCATCTCCTCCCCACACACTTATTTGTCCAGATCGAGTGAGTCTTCTCCAATTTTTCTCATTCTCCATGATTTCTCATAATTTTCTAAAGTGATACTAGGTTCAACCTCTGATTTTCCAATAGAGTGTTTGATCACATCAGCATTTATATTAAAATCTCAACCCATTCCCACGCACAAAAAAAAATGCTTGTCCTTTAGTGTTGCTACGTTGTCTCATCTAACTAGAGTTGGGACCCAGTCAAAAGTCAGCACTAAGTGTTTAGGTAGGAGACTTATGACACCATTAAAAAGCATTTAGTATAAACTACATCTTTAAAACTGCTGCAATGGATATAAATGATTAACTTAGATGAGTAGCCTCCAAATCGGCTGAAAATTTTAGAACTTTAAAGGTGACTAAAGGAGAAAAGAGTGTTTGTTTCAAATGTTGCAATTGCTGAAGAGGGAATCTGGTGGAGAATTTTTTAAATTTACAGAAAAATCTCACTGAGCTTTGAGTTCTTTGACCAGATTGAAGTTAATGGCTTTGTTGTCATTGTGTTTCTTCAGCTTCCAATTGTGGAAAAGATAAGAACCATCGCCCAGGCTGTCTATGGAGCCAGAGATATCGAACTCTCTCCTGAGGCACAATCCAAAATTGATCGTTACACGCAACAGGTAAGTTATCCTTTTAGGGGAAAAATCCACCTTAGGCTCTTGAAATAGTCACCTTGACTTGAGGACTCATATATGTCTCACCAGCTGAACTTGTCTTACTTAATCTACTTTGTGGTCTACAAAGAGTGAAGTTAATATCTTTGGGTGTAGAGTGTTGACTATAATTAGAACATTATGGTGAGGGTATATACCCTCTAATCTATACATCATTGACTTTTAAAGGTGGGGATGCGCTGTGTTCTTTTCATACACGTGATTCATTGGCTTGGTGCCGAGCTTGTCCACCGAGGTTAAAGTCTCCATCCTCTTCCACCTCTAGAGAGTGACAAAGACAATTCTCCAAGCAGCTGTGAAGGTGGCTGGGATTCAGCAGCACGAGTCACTCTCTGGTCCTATAATGGTCATGGTTAATGGACTCCAGGGCTACACATTCAGCCCTGACCGAAAGGACCATGTGCCTTGAGTGCCCCATCCACTTCACCGGGTAGAAGTCAAAGCACTTCAAAAGCTCGATGGCTAAAGAGCTTCGTCTCGAGTGTCATCTCTTTTTTTTTTTTTTAATTCCCCAACTCCTACATCCTATTGTAAATCATATTTGACATTTTGTTAAATACTGCCAGTGCCGAGCAGAGTATTCTCCCAGGTTTGGTAAGATGATCCGCAACTCATTTTTAATTAGAATTTTCCATGGATGCTCTTGGCTGGTGCTTTAGAAAAGAAATGCTTCCCAAACATTGTTGTATATTCAGGTGTTGTTCTGTCATAAGATTTTCATTCACATGCAATGAAATATGTAAAATAAGGTCCTTGTCATGATTTTTTATGAGTTTTTAATAATATTTAAGGACTGTTATTTATTCTAAATTAGGTCCTTTGTTTCAGTCTTAAAAAGTGCTTTTATTAAGTAATCTGATGATGGTATATGGCATATTGGGATTTGTTTGTTTGTTTCTTTCTTTCTTTTAATATCCCCACTGGCAGATTTTTAAATTGGGAGACCTACATCAGTTCATAAAAATTATTTCAGTTTTTGAGTAATCTCTAAAACCCGTTCTGGGCACCATTTCTGCAGAGCAATTGTGCTTGTGCCCCAACAGAATTCTGATCAGTATATGAGTATTGCAGCATCTCAAAGAGAGGAGCCCTCTACCCCCCAACAGATAACTCTCAAAAATCTTTCAAATAGTTTTAAGTTGAATCATAAGAAATTCAGCATGGGTCACCTCTGAAGACTGCATTCCTTTTATCTGTCTACCGAGGGAGTGTTCCTTAAGAGTTATGTGTCAAGTATGTGGTTGCCCTTAATTAGCAAAATCTCTAAAAGGGCACTATGTACCCTTTAATCGGAACCAGGCTGCAAGGACACTGTCCTTTTTGTGAGACACCACATGCGACTTCCTGCTCTTTCACCTTTGGAGCTCTGGGTCAGGCGAAGCCTTTGGTCCTTAAAAATAAGAGGCTTAAGTAGTGACCTCATCCTAGTTCCTATAATGTAATCGCAGATCAAATAGCCATGATTCATAAACCAACACAAAGGGCTTCTTTGCTTCCTGACAGCCTCCAAGACCGAGTGAACAACGTGACTGAAAGTCTCATTACAAAGCCTTTCACCAGATTACCTTTCTGAGTCCCGGATATTAATGTGTTTGCAAAGTGATTTCTACAGCTGCTGCTGCTGCTGCTACTTTGTCTGAAAATAGCCACACTTTCTCCCCAACACATACATAATACTGCCTTCCCGTAAAGAGAATTCTCCAAAATAAATAATAGACATCCGTAACCGGCCAGAAGATGATCAGTGGAGATGAGTTTCTGTCCCATCTTCTTGCTTAGCGAACAGATAGTGACAAACACCTACTACGTGCCTGAATCTGAGCTGTGGGGGTTATATGGAGTCAAGTTAAACAAGGACAAGAGACTAACATTTATGCTCAATGAACACATTCCCTTTCCCTTCTTACAGGGTTTTGGAAATCTGCCCATCTGCATGGCAAAGACCCACCTTTCTCTGTCTCACCAACCTGACAAGAAAGGTGTACCCAGGGATTTCATTTTACCCATTAGTGATGTCCGGGCCAGCATAGGCGCTGGGTTCATATACCCTTTGGTTGGGACGGTGAGTAACATTCTCCAGAAACGTTTCTCATTCTGTGTTGTCACGCGACCTAAAATACTTCTGCTCTGCCAGCGCTTTGCAAATCAGGTGTTGGGAAATAATTAACGGTATTTGCTATTTTTTGTAAACATTCTCTTCCATCGTACGAAACACCTCTGCCATTGTGGTTTGGAGTTTCTTTTCTTTTTTTCTTTCTTTTTTTTTTTTAAGATCATGTGTTCAAGAGCCCTCGAGTCATAAAACTGATTTTACTTATAGAACATAGAAAAGAAAGACTTGGGAGAATTCAGTCTGCGGTTTAAGTGGCAGATGGCTTAGTATAGTGCTTCTCGGCCTTTGTCACATCATTGCACTCAAAATGATAAGATTTCACTGAAGTGTGGGACAGACGGAGGCGACGGCCGTGCCAGACAGGACCGGCTTAGCCCCCAGGAAGGGCTGGGGAAATCCGTGTGTCGCCCTCTACCCTCTTTCTCAGCATGTCACATGGGAAGCTCTGCCTTAGAAAAAGAGTGAGTCATATGAGTGCTCGTTTTTGGCATTGTTTAATGCGACTGCGTTTCTATAGGATGATTATTATGTTATTTCAGCTCTCTATGGGCAGAGGGGAGATAGCAAAGAAATGAAAACTTAATCAAAGCACTTAAAATCCGTGATGATGGGCTTCATATAAAATGCTTCATTATAGCCACAGATGATACGATAGCCTGCCCCTGGTCACCATCAGTGGCTGAAATTTGACTTCTCATCATGGGAGTGCTCCTGGATTCGATTTAGAGCAAAAATTCTAAATCTTTATTATTGTCGTTCTTGTTACACACTGATTCAAGCCCAAATAGGAAACGTAACCATTTCCTTAATAAACCGTGTGGTCTAATATGCAAACAAGTAATGGGTGGGCCAGGAGCGCATGAAAAGTACAGAACTCTTGCCTCGATATTTGCACATGTTTCATGTAGTATTAGACAAAACGTTTTCGATGAGGAGTTTTAAATTCTTACTACACGTGAGGCATCGCGATACTAAAAGGAATAGGTGTGAGGAGCATGCGTTTGAACAGCACCGAGGCACCTAGAACAGGAGCCGTTGGCATCCTGAGTGCCCTCAGAGCACGCGGACAGCCGCGGCTGGTTCTGCCTGCAGCGGGGAGGAGCCGGGGGCATGCAGGAGAAGAGGAGAATCAAGGATGCTTCCTAAAGGGCTCAACCTCTGGTGAGGGAAGCAGTGCGTTTCAACTCAGAGGCATGACGCATCCTTCCCGGGCCGGTCCAGCAGGGCTGGAGTTGGGC
Organism: Pteropus medius; assembly: GCF_902729225.1. Taxonomy (NCBI): domain Eukaryota; kingdom Metazoa; phylum Chordata; class Mammalia; order Chiroptera; family Pteropodidae; genus Pteropus; species Pteropus medius. The sequence goes on along the minus strand of NW_024353790.1, from coordinate 1,343,348 downwards.
AGACGTGGAGAGGTTGAGAAAGGGGACTGGGATGGCAAGACAGGGCCAAGCTGTTAAGCATCTCAGCTGCCATCTGAAGGAACTTGGATTTTATCCCGTGCATACTGAAAAGTCACTATAGGGCGAGTTTTGTGTTTGTTTGGTTGATCGGTTTTCTCTTTATAAGAAGGAGACGAGGAACGTGGTCTGTCTGGGATGTTAGAAAGTATCTCACGCAGCTATGTAGAGAGTGTTTGGAGGACAGAGACCCAGACCCAGGAGTTAAATCAGCTGTGGCCAGAGCTGGTCAAGGTTGGCACTGTAGCTGCAGGGGTGAATAGGGGGAGAGAGGCAAATTGGAAACATTTTAAAGGGAGCCACGTACATGTGGGGTTCAGGGTCAGGGACATGTCTAGCTTGACTGTGGATGGTGATGCTGTCAGTCGTGGAAAAGACACAGGAGCAAGGCAGATCAGCAAGGCCAGAAATAAGTCCAGCTCGGACACAGAGAGCTGGAAGGGTGACCAGGATATATAAAACAGTTTCTGATGTGAATCCATTAGAAACACAGGCACAACACTCAGAAGGAAGGAATGGAAAAGAAGACCTTGAGGGGTTTTAAGAATATAGATGGAGGCAAATGTTGAACAAGCGGAGAAGCAAGGATAAGCACCAGAGAAATGTGAGTAAAGGGTGAGGCCCTGGAAACTTCCACGGTTACAGAGCGGACTGTGTGTGTGACAGGAGCCCTCCGAGAGGCTAGACGGAGCCGTCATAGGCGTGGGGGAGACCAGGGAACACCCCAGGAACTGATGGCGAAGTTGCCAGTTGCGGGAGACTAGCAACAGTGTCGGTATAGGGGGAAGG